>NW_024044554.1:0-25000 GCF_014851395.1 Micropterus salmoides | reverse complement strand
AGCCGGTTAGCTTTCACTGACTGTCTTTGTGGAGGGGACAACACAAGCAGCAGACGTTAGCTGCGTTCCCTAGCATCTCGGTTAGATTAGCGTTACTGCACAAACAAGATCAATACAGAGGAAATATTAATCCAGCTGCTGACATGTTTTGATCTGTGGAGCCCACAGAGCTCTCTTACTCTATTCAACAGCCAGGATCTAGCTAGCTGGAGCTAGCAGGCAGCTCACAGTGATGTGTCAGTGTTTGTGTTTTTATGGCATCACCTCACGAGCTTCAGCAGTAATTGAGCGTCAGTTATCTTAGTAAGGTTAGCATCTCTGGGTCTCTCTTTACGTTATATTTGACTGTGTTTCTTTTGCTGTGTTTCTAGTCTCATTGGAATTGGTGTGGATGTTTTCTTTTCTCATAATGACAGTTGATTTAACGTTAATCTAAATGTCGATTAATTTTTATACAACAGTTAAATCGGGTGTCCCTTTATTGTCAGTGGAAAGTAAATATCACAAAACCGTTAGTCTCCGCTGGTCAGTCTGTCTTGTCTGGGGGACGTCGTTTTCATTATATTCGTGCTTTAATCACATTGTTCCTAATCTCTCGTCTGTTTTCATCTTTCGTTTATTTAACCTGTTAGCCACGAGAGGCCGCTTTGGTGGGTGTAGCATATTAAAAACGGGAGCTAAAATGATACATGGTTGTTGTAAATAATTCAGCAGTTAGTTAAATATCCTTCCGCTGAGCAGGATAGTCCTCGAAGTGATTGCTCAGGCAGATAGACGTGAGGGGTAATTTTAGGTTAGCGCATTAATATTTAAAATAACGGCTGTGGGCGGCAGGTGAATGCTTTCAGCGCTTTTAACGCTGCTTGTACAGTTGTACAGCTTGCCCGCTTTATTAAACGAATTAAACCGTTGTGTATATATACACACACACACACGTTTGTTTATTTGGTAGAGACAGTTTGTGTGATAATGACATCGTCTTTGTTTTCTTATTATCCAGCTGTCCTCCATGGGATCCCCGAGGCGGGTTGAAGAAAAGGCTGACGTGATGACGTTACCGGGAGAAGCGGCTCTCCTGCGGGCTGACAGCTGATGGAGAGAGGGACTCCTGCTCCTCCTCTCACACACACAGCCGGGGTCGTATGAGGAGGACGCAGAATCCAGAAATGAAACACTGAACTGGACTGAAACGTTACTTGCATCAACTGGAAGTACTGGGACGTGTTGTACAAATGGGTGCATTGCGTGTTGACGAGTTTACAACAAAAAGCTTTTGTCAGCTGACATAAAATACTGAATCTGCCACAGTGGATGTTAAATAATTTCCGGTACTCTAATCTTTTGCCTTGTCAGTGAAACAGCATCAGCAAGGCAGCTCACTGATCAAACGCATCAACATGACTTGAATGAGTGCCTTTATTGTGTATGCAGCCCATTCGGCTACATGATATCTTCAATCCAGCAATGAAAAGTCCACAGCTTTGTGACCTCGTTTGTGCTTTTTGGAGAAGTTTTCACTGATCACCTTTTAATCAGTATTGCAAATCCGCGAGATAGCCGAGAGAAAGCGCAAGTACTATGCACCGTTGTCGCTGTCTCACATCCGACACCGAACCAGTAACCTCAGCAGAGGAGAGGAGCTCATAACGGTACCGACACCTCCAAAGAACCCTCGATCTCCCTAAACGTTTTTTTTTTTTTTTTTTTTTAATCCACGGGGGGTTTAGAGAGCTGCAGGGATGTTCGCCGCTGTGGAGCATGGCCCGGTTCTCTGTAGCGACTCCAACATCCTGTGCCTGTCCTGGAAGGGCCGGGTGCCGAAGAGCGAGAAGGAGAAGCCGGTGTGCAGGAAGCGCTACTATGAGGAGGGCTGGCTCGCTACGGGAACGGTCGAGGAGTTGTTGGGGTCACGTTTACGTCCAGCCACTGTAGACGGGATCGGCCCACCCCGCAGAGAGTAAATTTCAACCTCAGAGGGCACAACAGCGAGGTAAGAGGAGTTTCACGGGGAAATGCATATTAAATCATTCATACTCTAGTAAAAATACTGGTAATGTGGTGAAAAGCATAGGTAAAGAAGAAGCGATAAACCACTGTAAAATTTGCAATGCGGCATCCTGACTGTATTTATTTCAACACAAATATGTCACTCCAAACTACTTGTCCATTTCAGTGATGCTGAGATTGAAGAAAAATAAATAAATTTTTAAATTGTCCCAATTGGGCTACAACTGTAGTCTAATACTCATGACTCTCTGAATGTAGTTTAAATGAAGCAAAAGCAGATATAAAACAGTAACACTTCTCAGTAAGACAGTGGTAGATCACTACTTGCATCCACCCCCTTCTAATTGAAATCAGCCACTACACTATAAAGAAATACAACATCAGTTTCTATATATTTATTCTTTAAACAGGCAGCATCAGTCCTTTACACCTGGGATGCAGGAGAATGAATTGACTGCAAATTATTATTACTAGTAGCACTCAGGGTTCACAAAAATATGATTGAATAGTACAGCCTTAGCGGTTTTCCTGTCACTTTTTCCCAGCTGCAGGGTCAGTTGCAGAACAATGTCCTTGAAGCTGCCAGTCTCTGTATTTATTTATTTATTTAGGGCAGGTATCTTGTCTATCACAAAGATCTTTGTGCCATGGCAGGCTGAGAGTTTTGAGTCTTTCTACAGCGGTGATTTCACTCTTAACTAGAATGTGAGGAGTTATTGGTGAAATTAACTTTTGTAGTGTTTGGTTGGAAGTGCGACTTGTGTACGCTCAGTGGCTCATGGTTTGAGCCCCTGCATTAGATCATTATGCTGCTCCTCCTAGTCAAAACATGTCTGTGCTCCACTCACTGGCATCGTTCTTATCGCTCACTGTGGTTATGCCCTTCAAGGTTTTCCACCACTTGTGCACTGAGGCCATTTATTTTGTTACTGGAAAGATCAGTTGAGTAATGATGGGGTCTCTTGCCCACCCTGTATATGAATATTTCTGTTACAATATAGCAGTGCTGGCACAAGCGGAGATTGCACACAGGTTGCGTTTTCTCTTTTAGTGGGTGGAGCTGTTGGTCAGATGGAGCAAGGTGCTGTGTCAGCATTCCATAAGGCAGCTGAGGGGAGAGTGGATGAATCCCCATAGAGAGTGACTGAAGCGCAGCAGAAATGTCATTTAACTCTGCCCACTTGAATGTGGTCCAAGTAGTGAATTTTCCCTTCTGGTGCATGCGGTGTGAAGGACATTAAACCTATGTAACTCTAATTTACCCACTCTTTTCATATGTGAATTTGACTTTATCCACCTATTTAGTGTGATTAAAACTTATTTGAAGACATACCGTTTATGTTTTGTGCATTAAAGTTACCGATATCGGTGTGTTGGGAGTTGTATGATAGTGGTGTTTGTTGCATGCTGTCTTAAATTAATTTTTCTAAAGATGTAGTATTTTATATCTTTATAGTTTGGTTGCCGTTCAACTGTGAGTCCATCACAACTGAAACACATTGCACAGGTCTTTGCCAGTACACCATGCTTTATTCACCAAATGTTTTGACTCTTTTGGCATCATCATCAATGTTTGGTGAATAGAGCACAGTGTACTGGAGGAGAGATGTTGCTCACACTGGCCTTGCTTCTCTAAGTAAAAAATTGTGCCATTCACTTGCATCCATAATTGACCCATACAGCTGTCAATCTCTGACATTACTGTAATGCTGTTTAGATAAATATTGTGCTTTTGTTTATTTATTTTTTTTTTACATCTGTGAAGATGCTTTTTTACATTAAACACAGATGCAAGTGAGAGAGAAATGTCCCCATGCCCTCTGACCTCATTCCAGCGCCAGTAATAAAAGTAGTAATTCTTCCATTCTAGATTTTATATAAAGTAATAAATAAATGGTTTGGGAAATGAAAAATCCATCACTCGTCCACCCTATGCATAATTTGTGGTTTCTGACGGTGGTGGAAATCACACCGCCTAATGAATTCTGTCAAGTTCTGACAGATCTGTTCAGTCACTTGCATGATTTTCCATCCCATTTCTGCATTTCTGTTGAGGAGACAATGCTGTTTGCAGTATACAGTCCAACGCCAAGGAAAACAACCCCCATAAGCTTGGCATATAGTCTCCAGTCCTGTCTAGGTATTCAAATATGTTTTAGAACAGACAACAAGCGAACATTAACACATGTTTTAACATTATTTTTAAAAGAGCTCTGTAAATACATTTGGGTAACCTTTCCTTGTCTTGAAAAGCTGCACACTCAGCAGTAAAAGAAGTCGTGTCCTCTGACCGTCCTGTCCTTAAATCGTCAGCACAGTCATTGAACACTTGTCATCATTGGTGACGAGTGTCCTTTCACGTAAATTAGCTCCAGTCATGTTATGAATGAGCGCACACACAAACATGAACTCCATCCTGTAGGAGTACAGGCTTGCCAAGATCAATACTCATGCCAGCATCCTTAAGTTTGACCATAATTCCTGTTGATGTATAGACCAGTGTCCTGTGATCATTTAAATGTAAGCGAGCGTCTGAATTGATGTGTCTTTTGGACTTGACCCAATACGGGCAATGTAGTAAAGTAAAAGGCGGATCTTAAGCTGTCAGACATTTGGTAAGAAGAGGGCAGGCGAGTAGAGGACTGTATCCCTGTAGAGTGTTCCACTACCTTTGCCTGGAGAAGGGGTTTTTATTTATGAGTTCACCCATGATAATAAAAAAAACAAAGGTTAGAATTCATGGCACTACAAGATGCTTTGGATAAAAGCATCTCTAGCACCTGCTCTGAAAGCTCTCATGGTCTTCTTCAGATAATGACAAGGTTTTGCAGGTCCAGGCAAGGCCTGTGGTACATCTCTGATGAGGGTTTGTTCTTCTCTGTATCTAATCCCCCGTCAGGCACGGTGAGAGATAATTACAAGGTAACAGCTTCAAAGGGAGCAAAGTGTATGTGCTTGTGTGGTGCCATGCACTTTTTGTTCAGTCTCCCATAACCATCTTTTCACAGTGGGTGTCGGGAGCGAACTGCTCTACACAATTCTATGCTGTGTGTTTTTCATTGAGCTTGGTTGCTTAGCAGAAATTGTCACACACATATGACACTGTGAAGTCAGCATACTGTTGTTATCAAATGTCATCACCAGGGCCCAAGCATGAAACATGCGAGGTCCCTTTTGAAACTGAAATGCTTTCATTCTTTCTTTCTTTCTTTTCTCAAACTAACCTCAATTTTGGGGGACTAAACATACTCAAACTCACCAAACTTTGCACATAATTCAGACGCGGCGAAGAATTTCATATTTTATGGGTTTCGCTCATGGGCGTAGCAAAATGGCTCTCTAGAGATGCCCTAAACCCAACAGCAAGTCGGCCATTTTGAATTTTACAGTTATTTTTGGATGATTTACACACTTACATACTTTAACTCCTCCTAGGGATTTAGTCCGACCGACTTCAGATTTGTTCTGTGCCGTCTAAACCCATTGACGATTAAAAGTTGTGCAAACGGTGAGTTTTGCAGTTAATGGGGTGGCTGTGGCGTGGCAGCAAAATTAAACTCTTCACAATGACACAGGAAGTTGTTGTAACTTCAGTGTACATGCTCACATCTGCACAAAACTTTATGTACTTGATAACTGTCTGGCCCCGAACACATCTACCCGCCAATATTCATTTATAGTTTTATCACCAAGTGCTCTAGAGCGCCACAAAGGGGGCACAGGAGGTGACGTATAACTCTTCATGCAGAGTCCGAAGCGTGTTGCAAATTCACAGCTGTACCAGCCGAGCTCCAGAATCTGCAACGTGGCTGCTTCACACCCGACGTGTGACTAGTGTGTGGCAAAATGGCTCGGTAGCGCCCCCTACAGAGCAGCCCCCTGCCAAAGTTTCACCTACGTGTATGAAATTTCTGTGGTACCTCTTGGAACGATGCCCCACACCCAACAGGAAGTCGGCGATTTTAGATTTAATGTCATTTTTGGGATTTACACACTTTGTACTTTAACGAACTCCCCCTAGGGAATTAGTCCGATTGACTTTAAATTTGCCACTGGTCTGAAGCACATGCCAAATTCACAGCAGTGCTCCAGAATCTGAAACGCGGCTGCCTCACACCTCGACGCGCTACACGTTGCTTGCAGCATTAATTATAGATTTAGGCCTATTAGATATCTAACTGTTAATTGGAGTGTGGTTTAAGTGCGCCCATAGTCCGTGTCACTGATTGATGATCCCATCAGAAATTTGTCCAAAATATTGGTCTTATGATAGCTGATAGCTGACAACTGATTATTTTCAATAATGAATTGATTGGTATTTGGATTTATTGTACGAGCTGAGTCTTTGAAATGTCACGTCAAGATGGTCTTAAAATAGCTTTATTGTCCGACCAGCAGTCCACAACTTACAGGTATTGAGTTTACAATGATGTAAAACAGAGAAAAGCAGAAAATCTTTTCGTTGGAGTAGCTGAAGACTGAATCACTTATTAAAATAGTTGCTGATTAGTCTTAATAGTTAATTAACTAATGATGTAAGCACTAGTCTTGTCAATTAACTAGCATGCTATTATATATTTACTTTGTTGGTTTGTATTTCAAACTGATTTAAGATGATTGATCATTGGGTTGATGGGATTTATGTTAACTCTTTTATTTGTTCTTTTTTTTCATGGCAGTTGCACACAGCAACTTTATTTCAGCACAGAAACTGTTTTTAAGTCTGTTTGCTTGATTAACAGTGCTTTTTAGACTAAAAATAAATGAAGCAGACATAAAAAAGAATTTATTGAAAGAAAAATTTGGCCTTGAATGTCCTGAGACTATTTTAATATTGTTGTCTAAAACAGAGCTGCTGACCTTTTAGCAGCATGCTTGTCAGTTGCACCAGACTTGAAATTGAAAATAGATGAAAGCAATACGTTTTGCGCCTGACTATACTTCTGATGCTGCAGAGTAATCCTTCTGGGACGTACATCAGAATAGATCAACACCTCTTTTGACAATCAGATGCTTTTTTCCCATTGCAGGGCACTCAGATGCTGAGCAGACTGAGCAGCAAGTCACTTAGAGTCCATTCATTCTCCAAGAGAGCTGAACATCAGAGACAGGCTTGACAATGACTGTCAGCATGTTGCATAAAATGTTGGCTGCAGCACAAGGTTTTGGGCAAATTGTCAGAATCCTGTCAACTGTGTTATTTGTCTTACAATATAATAATACATATATGCGTCACTATGTGAGGTACTTACTTTCCAGTGAAAATATACACTGCTGCTGTATTATTCCATTGTAAGGTCAGTGGGTTTCTTTATTCAAAGAAGTATAAAATCTGAATATATTGGTGTTTAATTTGAATATTAAAAGTGAGTAAACAACGGACAGTTTTATTAGTTTTATTTTTTTATTTGTTAGAGTAAGTAGTTGCTCGGAGTTGTAAAGCACCTTGCAACTTCTTTTTCTTGATCATGGATGCTGTAGGAGAAAGTAGAACATTAAGTGACAGCCTCAAGGGTTTTTTTCCCACTCTGGTTGCTAAAAATATGCATCCTGTATAAAGTCCTCAGCACAATGTCATTTGTTTATGAATTGTTGTAACTGAAACACCTTTTTAGTAATGGATGAGAAGTTTTGTGTGACTGCTGAAACAGTTCATACACACCATGCTACCATTCCCATGAGGGAATGAGGGACAAATGTCTGAGGCCCAAATCCAATAGAGAGCGGTGACCCCAGGGCGCCCGTACATGTTTACCACTTCAGCATGTTGGTTGAATTCACAGTGCGGCTTCTTTGGTCTTCTGTGGCTTACATCCTCATTTGCACACAGTTTGTGTCTGATCAGATGTTTATCACTTTAGTACTAGTACAGTGAGCTATATGTTTACTGTTGCCTTACCTGGTCCCTGCTTGTAAAATATCCACCATGTCCACGTCTTGTAACGTAATATATAAACAACTCTCTCTGTATTTCTCTGAAAAATACTAAAATGGGTCGCCAAATATACCTGGGTGGCCCACCCAACTAAAGCCTATTTGTTGGAGACACTGCTGTTAAAAGCACTCGAGTTGTGGTATGGTTTTGTTGTGCCTCTTGATGTCCTCTGAAAATGTTTGACTTTCAAACTTCATGGGGTCTGTGGGCTCTTCTACTAATGCTGCTGATCGTGGTAGATCAGTCTCTCTTAGATGAACCCCACTACAATGTCACCCTCTCTGCCTATCATTTTTCACTTGTGGCCAAAAAAGGTTTTCACGATAAAAACATTTCATATCATTCAATATCGATAATTATCACAATATATGTAAAATCATTATTTCTATAGAGTTTAAAGGCTTATTTTTGCTCCTAAGTGGAAATTGAAGAAACCAGATGGTTAATTATGTGGTTAAACTTTTCTTTATGGTCAGAACGTGATCAAGATTGTATGTGTTCGGTGTGGTGTTTGTCCCGCCCCTCCTGCACTGTGATTGGACGGCTGGGTAAAAAGTGACAGCGCAGCGTTGAACATTTTTCAACTCTCGGCGACCGGGGAAAAACGCTTAGCGCCTCGTCACGCTGCTGGCGTTTTTATTAGGTCGCTGGCGTAAGAAAAACATGCGTTGGTGGTGGACACGGGCCCTTATAAAATCTTTTTCAACAAATATGCTTAGTAAATCTTTTTTCTGTCCCTTTTTCCTCAACAAATATTTTAATAGAAAAATGAAGTGCTAGTTAGTGATTCAAATGAATTAAACCAAATATTTGTTGACAATATATTGAAATTTATTAAATTGTTATTGACAAAAATGATATTGCGATAATTATCATTATTGTTTTATTACCCAGCCATACTTGTGTGACATTTTCATGCCTTAAAAGATGTATCCTGGCGAAGCCTCACAAATAAATCAGTTTATATCTCTGGTAGAGGGCCTGCGCAAGAACCAGCACTGATCTGGGACCTGCACAGCCCTTAAATGGGCAGGGAGGAGGACGAGGATACTGGAGGACTTCCATGGGGCAGCGCAACTAAATCTGTTTAGACTTAATGGGGACCATAATAATGGATTGTAAGACAGGCAGAATGCAGCATCATTTTTCCTGCAATACAAGCAGAGGAAAGTTAAGAATAAAGTCATCACTTTTAATGGGGTGTGCAGCATTTCCGCCTCAGTTTTCCTCTGTCATTAACCCCAGCTTCCATCACCACCTGTGACCAGACACTTATCTGTGTTCCTCTGTCTTGTATATATTGTCTCACTAGTTCCTTCCTCTGCACATCTGCTATCCATCTTCCATTTCTATCATGATCTCCTCCCCTATGCCGTTCACCACCCTGCCTTTACACGTCTTCCTCTTGAGTACCTTCTTTTGCTCTCTCCTTATCTGACCTGATGACATAAGAACAGGATCCTGCTCCGGATTGAGGAGTACCCATTCACTGCATTAAAATGGTCTCACCAAATGAGCTTAGTGGAAAGGGCTTTAGTGTGCTAATCCATCCTTGGAGACAACAGTCGGATCCCCTGCTTTCTCAGATTCAGGTGTACTTGTCTGCTTGCCAGATATTTTCCAATGAGGACATCTTGACCTGTACAGTGCAGGCTCTTTTAGCTCTGAGCAATGTTTGTAGTCACAGATCAGACAGACATATCTGCACACTTGGGTTTACTTTGTTTTAGATGTGCTGAATAAAAGCTTCTTATTCCAGCCTACACAGCAAATAAATTTAAAAACAACAAATGGAACGTTGAAACAAACAGGCTGCTCTTCTTATGTATGTGTTACGGGGTTTAGCTCCCTCGCAAGCGTGTCCGCCTCCCATACCCGACATCGCGGTTCGAATCAGGCCCATGAAGTATGTTCTCGTGAACAGTCGCATGTGCCCTCTTTAATCTTCTTTTCAATTTAATTTGTTGCCTCCATCTTATCAGCGCTACTGCGGGATCCGCAGTATTTTTATTTATTTTTTTAACCGCCCGCTCACACCCGCAGCATAGTTAAAACTGCCTGCTCCCGTGCGATTTGTGTTGGGACCTGCGGGATCCCAATCCCAACATTTCCCTACCTGTCAGTGTGATTCAGCTCAACCTATTGCATTGACATTTTGACAGATTAATTCAGTCCTGATTAATTGAAAAGTAATCGAAACCGAAATACAGAGCCTCTAACCGACGTAATTGGTTATTTCGGTTATTTAATCGTGTGTGTGTGTGTGTGTGTGTTCGTTCGTGTTCATGCTACTTTCCCCTTGAAACATGATACCGTGTGTGTTGTCACATGACTCCGCCCCACTAACCGCCTTCACTTCCCAGAAGATGTGGAAACAACAGACAGACTTTTAATAACAGACACACTGACTCTTTCTCTTATTCGCTCGTCCACTCACTTGCTAAGCAAACACATTGCACTGCAGTTAAAATACCTAACTCTGCTGCCCTTATAACAGCCAGGTCTGTCACGTAGATGTCCTTTGATGAATGAGGAGAGGAAGCTAGCAAAGCGTGATTTGCTGTGCTCACACAGTGTGCGGGTGAAAATAATTTGTTCCGCATTGATAGTAAATAACTGAGTGAAATCTTAGTAGCAGCGGTCATAATTCAGCAGCGGCGATGCACCGAATATAGTGGAACCATGTCTCTGTAATGTGCACGTCAACATTACCTTATTGATTAACATTTAGATAATGGATTTGTGAAATCTGTGAATCCAAAAAATAAATAAACCCAGCTTTAATAGTTGAGCATATTTACAGTACAAACCTTGTCAGTGAACTATTAGGGCAAAAAAACAACATTCAAAAACATAATAGTACAATAATCGTAAACGTGGTAAAATGTTCAGTTAATTTAGATTTTAGGTCAAATCGTCCAGCCCTACTCGCCCGTTTATATATTATAGGCTTAAAGTTATGCAGAGTGACAAGTAGGTGCCATCACAGTTGGCCTGCCGGTAGGTGGTTTCAGCAACCAGGCTTCATTCAGCCCGCCTCAACTCCAACTCATTATTGTATGTCTCTGCATACTGATGTTTGTACACATCGACCATGTGAGCAGTGTTCAGGGCATACAGGAAAGCCTGAGCAACCAGACCATAACATAGTTTGAACACATAAGATTTAAAATATTAATGTTCTACCTTTTTTAGCATAGCATTATTATTATTTTATTCATATTTTTGGCATTGAATCTGATGTTAAGTCAGTATTAGCCATGTACTCAACAACTGTCGAAGGCCAGCACCTAATTATTTATTCGATTAGTCGACTAGTCACGATTATTTTGTCACCCCTTAACCCTAAAGCTGATGATACATGGGGCAACGTTTTCTTTGGCAGGTTTGTGCAACGGTGTTCAGGAGAGAGAGGGAGCGAGCGAGGAAGGAGGTGCTGCATTGCTCCTCAATACAGTCAAATATGATTTTAAATACGCCCTCAGGGTAGAGGGGATGGTGGAGGGAAAGGCGAGTGTCTCTCCTTCTCACTTGTTTGTACTAAAACTGATTTTATTGTTGGCCATGTGGTCTTAACTTTCCAATGATTCTTCACTCATTAGTCAAGAAATTCCAGCAGTTTCATATACAGCGGATCGCGTGGAACCAACATTTTTGTATGTGTGTTTTTTTTTTTTTTTTTTATTCTGTTTTATGGATAAGTCTTCCTATTATGCCATGCCGCAATCCAAATTTCCCATGCAGGACAATTAAAGGCTAAAATTAGCAAAATTATTTAGGATATAAACTCTTGCTTTACTTGCATGCAATTGCATGTGACATCTTGCATGTATATAGTGTAATTTAGGTATGTGCATGTATAGATGTGAGCGCCTCATGTTTTACCAGTCCAGCTTGCTTATTTATAACTTTGCAAAAAAGAAAGTCCTTGGTGCCAGGGACCAATGTTGCCATGGACCCATGTGCTCACGACTGCACCACAGTGACGCTGCACTGTCACCGTGTCCTCTCACTTTTGCTGACTCCAATGCAACCCAAAGCTGTCCCTTGATTTGATTTGGTCTTTTCAGTTAAGTTGCTAGGGTCAGGTCAGCTCCCAGTCTCAAGTCCCAGCAAGAGGCCAGGGCTGCAATGACAACAGCAAGGCACTGCAGGAGTGAAGACAGTGCCAACTTCCCAAGCAGAAGTTGTCAATGGCCATGCGCTGGCCAAAGAGCAGAATTAAAGCATCAGGAATGTGTAGTCTCTTCCTCTTACTAGATACCAGTTGATATGGGATGAAGACAAGCATGAAAACAGGCTTTTTCAGTCGTGCTGCACTCCTCCTACAACTCTTTAATTTTTAAATTGCTATATTTAATTCTAATGTACTTTGAATGGATCTGTGAGCATGTAAGCTCTAATTATTAACTGCATAGTGATTCATTTTTGCCAGTACTTTGACAATGCAGCACGCAATAGTTAATGAAGTTTTTTCAAGTCTGGATGTGTTTGCATATGCGCACGTGCCTTTCGTGCGCTTCTCTCTATTATCCTGTCTGTCTCCATGTGACGTCTGATCTCCCAGATTGCTGCGTCACAGCGAGGTGCTCAGCTGTTTGCCTCGTGGGATGCCTGACCAGCTCACACTGATCTCCACACTGAACTAAATTTACACATATTATACTCACCTCTATGGGGCTGCAGAAAAGTGTGCACCCATGCAAGCCACGGCATTTGTACACTCAATGCTACTTTCTTTTTTTGTTTTGTCCCTTCTTTGCTAGTGTATGTACAGTGTATGAATGATGTTATGCAAACTGAAGCTCCTACCTAATCTAAAGCCTCATGTCTCAGCTGGCTGGAGCTGAATTAGGTTGTGTAATATCATCTGGAAAATTAATTTGCTCGCCAGAGGTTGCACACTCTGCACAATTCGAGTAAAAACACAGATTTGGATTCCCCCAATGAGATCCATAGCATAGAAATTTGTTATTTCTGACAATACTATTACCAGAGCTTGTCAGCATTAGACTCAGTGAGCACTGCTGCATCAGGTGACCGCTGTGGCTGAATGATAGATGTTTTTTAATGGTCCGTGAACATGGCCAGCTCAGTCAGAATGACATAGCGACCGTAGCTGCAGACCTGCAACAGGCCAGGTCTCATTGTGTCCTCTTCCCTGTGGCTTGCCAGCTGAGACACACCTATAGAGCAACATTAGGATTTATACCACTGGGAGTGAGAGTGAGAACACTGTAAATCTGGTTCACAGGACACCTTATTGCTGAGGTAGCGAGGCCAGGAGAGCAATGAATCCTACTGTACACTCATTACGCTGGAGGGCTGCACATGGTATATTCATATAAACATGTTTGTGTGAGAAAGAACATTGTAAGTTCACCTAGGGATAACCCAGTCAACACACCCTTTAACAGATGTAACAAATAGGACATTGTTAGGAAACCCTGCAGAATAAATTTGATTGGTAATTGGAGTTACCTCCAGTGTTACTGTAATCACACCCTGTTTGGATTTGATTTATAGGAGCAGTACTCATGGACAATGCACTTAAAAACTGCCTAGTATATACTATATCTTAACTTAGAAGATGGAACAGCCTGAACAAAAGCTATGTGGGATTTCTTCCACCATATATTAGTGATTATTAAACTAACTAACCCTCTATAGTAAACTCTGAAATAATTCACACTAGCAAGATATTTCTAGCACTGTACTTGTAAAGCTTGGTGCTTTCTCTTTTCTTAAACATTTCTTAATTGAGATGTATTTGTAAATGCAGCTGTAACCAGTCAAGTCAAGTGGCACTGGCATAGGAAAATGTTGTATACTTAACTGGAGCGAGAATGATCTTTTACTTCCATAACTTTTCTGTAACTTTCTCTTCCCAGAGTAATCTAAGATTATCGTATGAACACACAGTGACACCTGTTCCACTGGACCATGGATAGATTGGACTGTGTGTTTGTTGCGGAGGGTGGGGGGTTGTATGGGGGTGGGAAGGCAAGACTGGCTGGCTGGCTTATCCAACTCTCAGCCACTGATCTGTTGGACTCGCCCTCAGAGAGCGTAAGCCCCGCTAAAACCTGCCCTGTGTTGTGTGTTTGAGCATGTACAGCCCACGTGAGAGCAGAGCTGCTCCCTGCTTAGGATTATTCCTCTGGGAATAGGCTGAGTCACGCTACAGAAGACCAGACAGATAGAGACACAGAGAGAGGAGGGGGCTGGATGGAGATTGTAATGGGTGCCTTTTAAGATGGGTGACACTGACAAAGGAAGAGCTTATGAATAGTTTGATCTATACTGCTCTCTGCCAGTGATCAACACCTTCCTCCTCTGCAACTCATTCCTTAGGCTAATGATGATCCATTACCGTATCCACTGACAAATACAGAAACCCATGCATCTGAAAGTCACTGATGTTAGAGGCTGTACAGTTTACTGTATGTCTGATCTTTAAACCACAGTAAAGTATTTTCAGTAGGTACTGTCAGACATCACTGCATTCAGTGTCCATTAACTTGCCCTCATTCTCTTTTCTCCTCACTTTCTCTTTTAGATCAAATTTTCCTTTAATTCAGAAATTTAGATTTGGACAAAAGGTATTGTAACATAACCTGCTGCATTGAAACATGCACAACATCAGCTTTCCGTTCTTTACATTATCAAATTTCAAATAGAGGAAAACTCATAAATGTCCGTGTTTAGAGAGATGTCTGGTACGGGGAGACAACACTCTGACGACAGACAGAATAATTAAATCTCATTGTCTGTATGATTCAGGATATTAGCAGCTTCTTTGCAACTGTTTCAAAATGAGGTTAACCCACTTTGTGATATTTTCATCTGGTTCAATGCTAAATTTAGCTTGTTGAAATGTGGGAACTTGGATTTTACTTTCTGCATTTTAAGGGTTTTAGCTGACGCTCCAATTTAGAGCGACTCACAGTGAGCGTGCAGGCAAGGGTTCGGAATCTTGATCAAGGACGCACTGACAAGGCACTGTGTTGATTATCTCACATTATCTGTTGTAGTTGAGGGGATAAGGGCTAAATTCTTTGACTGCCATACTACACACAACACAATCTGGAAATAGTTTATTTGCATATTTCTGAAAATGGTTATTTCACTAGAGAACACTGCCAGGGTCACTAACAATGGCCTTGCTAACCAAAGGTTTTATCTCTTTTCTCCCCTTTCCTTTCTTCTTCTGTGTCTTTAAGGTGGTCTTGGTGCGGTGGAATGAGCCCTTCCAGAAACTGGCCACCTGTGATACAGATGGAGGGATCTTTGTTTGGATCCAGTATGAGGGCCGCTGGTCCGTGGAGCTGGTCAATGACCGTGGAGCGCAGGTAAAATACATTACACAGAAATGGGACATATTGATTATATCAATTAAAAGTGCATTTTTACTTAGGCTTGTTGCTATGTACTTACTGTACTGTGTTGTGTTGTACTGCATAGGCACAGAAGATAAAGACATAAAAATAGTATTCATAAAAATGGGGTGTATATGTAAATAGCTAGTTGAAGTGCAATATAGAACCGTAATGGAAGCAAAACAAGCATCAGAAACAATACAGAAAAAGTAGTGATTTACACAAGGATGTCCATGAAAATAATGGAATGTCAATCAAGTATTTGCATCACATAGGGGGAAAAAATGTCCCTGACATTAAGAGTGCCGTTTTTAAATAACTGCCAAGCGAACATAAAATGAGTAGGCCTAATCCATCAATCACTGTCATCTGCTGAGCTAAGTCTGACACATTCTGAGGGCATCTTATCTTTTGTGATCAATTCACTTAGTATATGACAGTCTAAGCAAGGGCCTCTCTCTTCAAATACATGGTATAAACAGTTTGAAATAGTGTTCTTTTCACCTGGAGGTTAAGGTTTAATTTCAAGTACAAGTGTTTATATTTAAACTGACATTAGCAGAGGCAGTCATTATTTCTGTTGATGGAGACCCTTTCATTATTAACAGTCTGCAGGAAGGCATGCGTTTTAATTCACTTTGTTCTGTGGTATTCTGACAGTACTAGTCACTGTTAATACTGGGATGAAACAAAAAATTTCAAAAATGACAAAAGTAAGTGAGAGTGTAAATGTCTTGCTAGAGGCTTCTAGAGGCCTTGCTCCTTTTTACATCTCAAAGTCTTTTGAAAACTTTTAATCTTTGCCACCATTAGAGTGCTGTCAAGTGATTAGTTGAGTGATTAAGAATTTTTCCATAAAATACCAGAAATATTTAATGCACCAGACCCCAAGATGGCATCCTCATATTTCTTGTTTCTTTTGACCAACAGTCCAAAACCCAAAGATAATCAGTTTACTATCATGTATGACAAAGAACTGCAGCTTTGTGTTATGTTGCTCAACTTATTCAAGTTGAGTAGTTGATTCAGTTCTTCATTACAAAATGACAGTTAAAATGAACATCAGAGGCTGCTGCTAGAATACACAACAGTTTAGGTGTATACAAAGGTATATTGTTCTAATAACTATCAACTGTGCTTTAAAAGAATCAAGCTAGCATCCGTCATGATCATCATTTCATCATTAACTATTGTCTGGTGCCCTCTAGGTGAGTGACTTCACCTGGTCCCACGATGGCACCCAGGCTCTTATCTCTTATCGTGATGGCTTTGTCCTAGTGGGATCAGTCAGTGGGCAAAGACACTGGTCTTCCGAGATCAACCTAGAAAGCCAGATTACCTGCGGTATCTGGACCCCCGATGACCAGCAGGTAAAACACACACACACACACACACCCCCACAGAATTGTGATGGGTACGACTTTTCCACCCAGCACTATGCCAGCTTTTGAATGCTAATAGATGTAGAAGTGTTAGGTTTTCATTTGCCACTTTTAGTAAGTGAACTTGTCATTCAGAAGGCAAGACTGGTCCTGAGGGGAGATCATCTGTGAGTGACAGCAAGCATCCTCTGACTTGAATGGGTTTTGGTTTTGTTAGGCTGTGTTTTTGCTTTCATGCTGTTAAATTGTCAGCTCAAGTTGGACATTATCAAACATTCAGTCTATATATGTGTCTGTCTTTGTTCATCACCTTCATCCCATTTATGTCTATTTCTCAAAGTTGTTTTCCTTGTGATACGCATTTCTCTTGGCTTTGTGCTTCCTTTTATCTGTCATCTCCTTTCTATCTTTGTTCTGTTGTCTTTGTGTTACATTTCTGTCAAGTCTTTGTCTTTCATCTTCCTAATAACCCTTCACTATTTCACTCTAGGTGCTGTTTGGTACTGCAGATGGACAGGTGATAGTGATGGACTGCCATGGGCGCATGCTGGCCCATATTTTGCTGCATGAGTCGGATGGCATCGTCAGCATGTCCTGGAACTATCCCAGTTTCCTGGTGGAGGACAGCAGTGGGAGCGACACGGACTCCGACGACTACTCCCCACCACAAAGTAAGTTGTTCAGGGTTTGATCTGAATAGAAGGCACTTTGTGGCTTCCTTCAGCACCCAACTGAAATAGTGTAGACATGATTTAAGAGTATAACCTGATGTAGAACTGGAGGGCAATACAAGTTTTCATAGTAAAGAGTTGTTTCAATAGGGAGTATAGTGCAGAGGTACAGTAGTCCAGTTCTGCTGCACAGAAGAAAGCAGATGCAGGATAATCAGCGAGCTTCAACTCCTATCCTCTTTTACCTCCATATTTTAATGCTCCATCAATTCTTCCTCATGCCCCTATTCCAAGGGGAACTATAAAGATTTCCAGGTGGGGGCACAAACTATGCCTGCTAGATCTGCACTACATTATCATTGGTATCCTCGACCCCTCTGGTATTCTCATGAATCTTTTAGACTCGGAAACAGGTGTACATGAACTGTGCCCGGGCCTTCTGTCAAGTCATTAGTTAAATATGCAGATCATATTATCAAAAGAGAGAAATGATAATTGATAAATTAACAAATCATGAAAAGCAACGGCTCAGACCATAAAATATTTTCAGTTGTGTACTTCTGAACTACAAATGGAGCCAGCCATTAACTCTCTCTATGCTTTTGACTGTCTTTGTCATTTTTATATACCTGTCTATTGTCCTGTTTAGTTGTACATGGGTAGAAAGTCACAATTGGCATGTTCTTGAATAAAGAATACCTGTATACTCACTATCCCTCAGGTTTGTTCATTTAATAAAGGCTATGGCAGATCTTTTAAATAATGGTACAAGCAGTTACACCTCCAACATTTCTGAAAAAATGAAAACCATCCCAGAATATACACTAGTGGTATGAAAGAATCACATTATAGTTTTGTCTAGCTACATGAAAAAATGTGATAAGTATGGAAAGTTGTCCTAGCCATACTGTGAAAGAAAGATATTTGTGATACTGATCTCACAGGCAATGGGGGCCATTTAATGAAGCTTCAGGAGTGGGAAGATGAATATTAACTGTTTCCCACTTCTCTGCCTGTTGTGAAGACAAAGAGGGAGAGATGCATTAAAACAAAAGAGTGTAACCAAATGTAAGGTGGGTGGGAGGCTGCGGTGAAAGATGTAGAGCAGGAGGTGACGGAGGTTGCGTAGTGAAAGAGAACTCTCCTGACATTGGGCAGCCATCAGCACTGGACCTCCTGGTTTGCTCTTACTGGTGCAGTAGCTGTTGTCATAACAGCAGCAACCGTCACAGTGCAAGTGTGTACGTCACTAGACTCCTCATGTGCGGCACACTTAACGGTATGCTCAAGTGGACAATCACAGCCTCTAACCGGAAAAGGGGTGTATTGTCTTGAATGAAGATACAATGTGAAAGATCTATTCTGACTGTGTTTTCAGTGGTGCTTTCTTTAACCAAATCCCCTAGGACTCTCCTAGAATAAGTTTACCTGCACTGTCAAGAATATAGCCCTGGTACCTAAAATGTGATACCTCCATTGACTGCATGCTATAGTTAGCATTTTGTCCAAAGCTGCCCTCATTACCAGATACAGACAGATAACAGTTGAAGTGATAAACATCAAATCCCCACTTGGAGATTCCCCTCCATCTAACTTATTTTCCAATTGTCATGATTCAAGTATTTTTGTTAATCCTCTAATGATGCAAGCCATGTCAGCTTTTCTAGAATTGGCTTCCTGTGCTGATATACATTAGTAGTAATTAGGAACAGTCCACATAACAACCTAATTTTTATTGGTTCCTGTTTTGTCTTTTTGCCTCCTTTTCTCTTGAGCTTAATTAGTCCCAGTTGCTAAGGCTGTATTGGTGAGGGTCTGTCCTCCTCCTGCTGTTTTTCTCCCTCCCTTCACCATGGGCCAAGTGGTTAAGCTGAAAAGTGCTTGCATTAGCTGGAACACTGATTATGCTCTAACTCGCTAATTAAACCAGTCAATAGCAATTGATTGGCCACAATAGAAATTATCTCTCAAGTCGACAACCTGACTTGAGACACCAGGCCGCTTCTTCCTCTGCCTGCCAGATCACTCTGTCATGATATATGATGATGACCAGTTATCACTGCACAGCACACTGCATTACAGCAGCATTATATATCTGATTTAATGCAACTTCCATTGTAAACTTTACTATAGGGAAGTAGTAACTGTTTTGGGCTGAAAGTCAAAAACAGAGGTAGTTATTTAATTTGTGTTAGTATTTGGGTCATTGCACGACCATGTGAAAGGACAGACTCAAGGATGTTTTAATGGGAAATATATGGGTGATTGTCTGGAGGTGTTTTATTTATAGCAGTTTGACTGAGAATGCCACTTGTTTGTAGCTACAAGTGCAGCAGCAAGATGCAGGGAGTGTGTGTTAGTGCAAATATGTATTCTTGGGAATAGGACACAGTGGTATATCACTGAAAACTGCCAAGGATGTGGAACTGTCTTTGCCTCTCTCATAACAGTCCCCAGCTACCTCTAAACACAAATAAACAGAGAGGGAGAGTCTTTTATGGTCCACTCTAGAAATGCATATTAGTCATCTCATCCTCTGTAGGTTTCCACTATGATACCTCCATTTATGGCTGAAACTAACGATTCCTCTCATTGTCGATTTATCTGCAGATTATTAGTTTGGTCTGTGAAATGTCCCTTTTGTCCAACCAACACCAACAAACCAAACAATATTTAGTTTATTATCACATAACTGAAACTAGGTCATGTTTGGCATCTTTTTTTCTTGAAAAAAGAATCAATTATCAAAATGATTGCCAAATTATTGTCTTTGGATTCCCTGATTCAATGTCAGGCTAGATCCTGGATGTAATAAGCCTTCATGTTATGTATTCTATGTTTTGCAATATAAAGTTAAACCCCTAGATAAAATTGATTTTAGAATTTCTTAAGTGCACAGGGGTGTATGATTTTAACACTAGTTGTCCCATGACAGAAAATTGGTTGACATCCACTATCATGGATCAGCTTACTTAAATGTAAAACATGCAGGCAATAGTTTTGTTTATAGCTGAACAGTTTGCGGTTGATACCATGTACTTTAAACTGTCTCTGACCTCATTGTGTTGCTCTCACACTGCCTGTTTTAAGATGCTTGTGTTGTCCTGTGTCTCTTCTCAGTGCACAGCCAGAAACCCCTGCTGACAGTGAGCTTCACCTCTGGAGACATCAGCCTGATGAACAACTACGATGACCTCTCTCCGACCCTCATCCGCACGGGCCTGAAAGGTGTGTGTAGGTGACTCCTCATTAATGCATGCCCAAGTGTTCCAGCAATTTTGTCTCTTTTTTTTTGATTAATTGCTTTTCCTGCTCACTTGTTTATACCTATTTAAAAAAAAAAAACAAAAAAAAACACATGTCTCAAGGAATTTTGTATTTGTCTTTTGTCAAAATTAGCTGTATATGTTAGTGTTCACAACATTATGCTTTTTGATGTGCTGTAGATGTGGTGGTCCAGTGGTGTTCGCAGGGGGACCTCCTTGCAGTGGCAGGGATGGAGAGGACCCTCCTCTCCCCCGACCCCTCCTGTCCTCCCCCCACCAGAAACGCCATTGTCAAGTTCTACAACGTTCGGGGTGAACACATCTACACACTGGACACACCAGCACAGGTGATCATTTAACAGTGCCAGACTTGGCTAACGAGTCACTGTACTCGCTTTTTTTTGTAACAAGTCTTACCTAATTAATGTAATTTATAATGTGTCTCCTCAACCTTGCATTTTATGTATTTTACTTCCCTGACTCAATGATTGGACTCTACATCAGTATACATTTGAAGACCTTAGACCTCTTGACTTTTTGGCTCATCTGCCAATGGCAGGTAAACTGAGAAAATTTACCAGTTAAAAATATTTTTACTGGTCGTAAAACTGCATCATGTGTTATTTGACTAAAAATAATTACCTCACGCTTTAAATATGCAAAATCGAAATAATCTTTAGCATCACTTTAACAAGTTAATTATGAATAGATAAAATTGGATTTACAACTTTTATTCTGAGCTTCTTGAATAAAAGTTCAATCAATTACATTGTTTCACTTTAACTATACTTTTCCTACATGTCTTCATCCGACATGTCTTTGTCACCCCTTTTCTAAACGCCCTGCTCACTATGATCACTGTGTAGTGTGTGAAATATAGCCAACCCTAGAGTCCGATAGGTGCAGTGGAGGTGAGGGTGTAAAGCAACTGTAAGAGCCAATATGCTACCTGGAAGCAGTGAAAGTTTTCGACGCATGCGCACATATACAATGAAGATTGTCAATGGAAATGGATAAAAATAAATTAAAAATTAATAGTTTTAACTGCAAATACGGCTTGTACATTCATCAATCACACAAGGTAAAAAGGTTCGTCAATTACTCAACCCCAGGACAGCACCTCAGGGGATTAAAGCCAGGGCTTAGCCTTTACAGTAACAGATTAACATAAAGTAACAAAGTGAAGTTACTAATATAAATGTTGTTTTAAATTTAGAAACTACAAAGCACTGATATGTAGCATCTGTTAAAAACTTGATTTTACAGTCTGGTACATTACATTTACTCATTTAGCTGACGCTTTTATCCAAAGCGACTTACAATTGCTATACATGTCAGAGGTCGCACACCTATGGAGCAACGAGGGGTTAAGTGTCTTGCTCGGGGACACAATGGTGGATGTCTCACAGTGGGAATCGAACCCAGGTCTCCCACACCAAAGGCAAGCATCTTGTCTATGCGCCATCACCACCCGCAAGTCAAGCAAGTCACAAAGTAACACAATCAAGTTCTATCAAATAGCCAACGCTGAGTTGATTGCACATTCTGGGAGATGATTAAAAGTTATTTGAAGATATGCCTGCAAAGTTCAAGAAATAATTTCATCACAGCCAGAAACCTTAACATTCACCCATCTTTTATGCTGAACATTAACCTTTTGAAATGATTTGGTGCAGTATGAAGTAAAATGTGACAAAACAATCTTAATCCTCTCTCCAATGTATCTTCTCCATCACCCTGCAGCGCCCCATTACGACGCTGTGCTGGGGTCACCGGGACTCTCGTCTGTTCTTGGCATGTGGCCCGGCGCTCTACGTTGTGCGAGTTGAGCACCGCGTTGCCAGCCTACAGCTACTCTGCCAGCAGGGCATCGCCACAGCAGTGAAGGAGGAAAAAGATGTTGCCAAGCTCACCATGCCTTCCCGCCTCTGTTCTTATGTCACTACTGCTTTCGCCCCCACCATAAAGGTAATGCAGAACAGGAGGGTGTTGGATCCATTTTAACCACCAAAATAATTGAAGACCTATAACAGTCCTGTGATTGATGTCACCTTCTGAGACAGCAAGTCATAATTTGACTGAGATAAGCCCAGGCAAAGTGTTGTTTAGCATAACCAACTTGAATAGCAATAAACTACACAATAACAATATACAACCCCATATTTTCTCTTTCAGCCCCCCATCCCAGATCCCAACAACATGCGTGATTTTGTGAGCTACCCAACAGCTGGAAATGAGCGTCTGCACTGTACCATGAAGCGTACGGAGGATAACCCTGAGGTGGGGGGGCCCTGTTACACTCTGTACTTGGAGTACCTTGGAGGTCTGGTGCCTATCCTCAAAGGCAGACGCATAAGTAAACTTCGTCCTGAATTTGTCATCATGGATCCCAAGACAGATGGAAAAACAGGTAAAACTGAGCTTTTGTCATACTGGCAACCTAACAGAAGATAATTGTCCTGTGTACGATCTAAATAGTAAGACTGTGAACATTCAAGTCAACTGTTTTAACATAAATACAACATTTGTATATACCATATATGCTAATAAATATAAGCTAATAAAATTGAGCTTTGCATTTATGGAATATATTTAATAGGAGTATGTGGGAATGATTACATACAGTGTAAGACTTTTTTTTTTTTAAATCAGATTTTTCTCATTCTTTCCATTTAAATGGGTGAATTCTAATAATAAAATATTAGAAAATGTTACTCCCATATAATTTGTTTGGTGCACTGTTACTGCTCTGTGCAAGAACCAAAATGTATTACTGCTAAATGTATTCCTCTCAGACATATTTGTCTGCTCCAGTACTTTTCCAGCTATTTGAGTTTCTTGAGTTGGCACTCAGAGCGACTATGTTTTAGTCACATAGGGCAGACTGGGCCCATGTTAATTAAAAGCTGCTTAATGAGGGCTCTGATGGCCCCTGGGTTCCTCATAAATCAACCCGCACCGTCCCCACACAGTGATAAATGAAGCCAGCCATAAAATGGTTCCAGCCCATCCACACTTTAATATCCAACAAATAAATTAGCTTGACCTAAACTGGAGCAGCAGTGGTTCACAGACTCCATGTGAATAATGAAAAAGAAAAGACTTGAAACCACTGAAACAATGGTTTGGACAGACTGGGTCTAAATTGTTTATCTGTAGAAATGGTGGAAGATTGCTGCTGACATCATGTTTTGTAAAAATTATGAAGATTCCCACCTGCAGGTTGTTAAAGTGCATTTCTACATTTCTCCTCTCTGATTTAGACCACATGGTTATAACCTTCTAAAATGGCAAAATAATTTAAATTACGTTATTTTGTATTTAACATACATGCTAGACATTTGCTGCATCATTGTAAATAAGAGAACAAATAACACCACATATTAGCTGTATTTAGTAAAATTGATCTTAATCTGTAATCTATTTACTAAAATTTACTCCATTCTTTCCATCCTCCATCTTATTTTCTCTCTTCAGATGAGATATATGGCAACAGTCTGATATCTGCCATGATTGACAGCTGTAACTGCTCAGACTCCAGTGACATTGAGCTGAGCGATGACTGGGTTGGCAAGAAATCTCCAAAGATATCCAGAGGCAGCAAATCCCCTAAACTGCCCAGGTAACCCGACCTGACCAGTGTGTACTGCAGCATGCCGTCTTTAACTAACATTTCCTTTTTTGTGTGTTTGACATTTGGTTCTTTGACCCAACAACTGTCCATGTGAAATGGAAAAGAGATTGTTTGGTTCTCTCCCCACAATATTAAATAAATCAAGTCAAGGTGGTTTGGTTTACATATTTCATAACGATTCAATTTTTTTGAATTAAGAAATAATTTTTGTGTCAATCTAGATTTTATTTTATTTTTTAAACAGTAACATGATTATTCAGTGTTTATTTAGATTCTTCTGTCACAGCAGAGAAGCAAAGAATGCATTAAGATGTCTTAGATTGTTGTCACTCCTCACATCCTCCAACACATCAGAATTAAATAACTTAATAACTAACTTTCTAACTTACTTTTTAATGTGTTTTAGTGTGACATCCCAGCAGTTGAAATCTTCCTTCCTATATTCACCCTTTTACATAAATGTCAGATTCCATTGAAATGTTCTGCACTTGAGTTTTGGTTCACTGCATGCCTAAACCTTCTTTTTTTTATTTGCTACTTTCTCTGTAGAGACTTAGTTTGTCCCTTTACCAACAGGATCAACATTGATCCCAGAAAATCTCCCAAACTATCCCGTGCTACACAAGAGATCTCAAGGTCACCGCGGTTACCTATACGGAAACCATCGATTGGGTCACCTAGTCTAACACGGAGGGAATTTCCCCTAGATGATATCACTCAGGTAAA
>NW_024044553.1:0-15338 GCF_014851395.1 Micropterus salmoides | reverse complement strand
CTATCAGAAAGGTAGGAAGGTATTCAAATGTACAACTGCAGTACTTAATCTAAGTAAAGTAATTTCCCTGACATTTTGTGTACTTTACTTTTAATAGACCCATGTAAGAGGTTTTATACTTCCTGTGAGTATAATCCAATCAATCTTATTTTCATACTGTATATCCGTTGTGTAATTGATAAATTGTGTGTATGTCGTGCTCGCATTCAGAGAAGACTCTGACTGCAACATGCGTCTTTGTAAAGAGAGAAACAGACAGAAAAAGTCTCTAACTCTGCCTGTCAGCTCGCTCTGCTCCGTTAAAACTGAATTTACCATACAGAATTGAATACGAGTGCACTCCAGATTTAGCTGCAGCCAGCTGACCGTGTGCTTCTCCTATACCGCAGTTCTGTGTCCATGCATGCAGCAAACTGAAAGCACTGTCTGTCGGAGCGTCTACGTGAAAAGAGAAGGAAGACATTGCTGGTAGTATTGTCTTCAGAGTTGTTAAACACCTCAGCGCACTGAAGGAAGCCATCTGACTGTGTGAGGGGCAAGATCGTTGATGTCTGCAGGCAGAGTAGGAGCTCTCCTGTCTGACTGGTCCACCAATAGCAGAGAAGATGACCCTTGAGACACAGCCCCTCCTCATTTGCATAATGAGGCAGAAATGCATACAAAAATTTAAAAAGACAGGCAGAAATAAATACCATGGGTGAAAATAAATAAGGTAAATAAATACAAAGGAAGAATAAAACAGACAAAAATATTAAAACACACATAAATAAATACATTAAAAAAATTAGTAATAAATAAAGTTGAATAAACAAATAAGGTAAATAACAAAGGTGAATAAGTAAAGGCACTAATTAAAATATATACATTTATGTCTCCTTGTATAATTTAATTACTACCTACATTTATTTATTTACTTTTTTTTTGTGTATTTAATTGGATGCTTATTATTTATTGAGCATTTATTTATTTCTTATTTATTTCTGACTGTGTCAGGATCGGTCCTCCATAGCGGGGTGGGAGGTTATCAAGCACGTAAAAGTTTGGTTCAGATGTGAGCATGTACACTGAAGTTACAACAACTTCCTGTGTCATGGCGAAGACTTGATCTCTGACGCCACGCCACGGACACACCCATTGACGAAAACTCGCAAATAGCACAACTTTTCATCTTCAATGCCTTTAGAAGGCACAGCACAAATTTGAAGTCGGTCGGACTAAATCCCTAGGAGGAGTTCGTTAAAGTACGAAGTGTGTAAATCATCCAAAATTTGACGTAAAATTCAAAATGGCCGACTTCCTGTTGATTTTAGGGCATCGCTCCAAGAGGCTTTTTTGTGCGTCTGGACAAGATACACGTACCACAGAAAATTCGTGCACGTAGGTAAAACGTGCGGGGGCTGCTTCGTTAAAAGTCACTTCCTGTTGCCAGCAGGTGGCGCTATGACTGTCTGTGAATGTCAGCATGTACATGTGTTCAGGGCGGGACTCTCATCCTACATGTACAGTTTGGTCCAGATGTGAGCATGTACACTGAAGTTACGACAACTTCCGTGTCATGGCGAAGAGTGATCTTTGACGCCACGCCACGGACACGCCCATTGACGAAAACTTGCAAATAGCACAACTTTTCATCTTCAATGCCTTTAGAAGGCACAGCACAAATTTGAGGTCGGTCGGACTAAATCCCTAGGAGGAGTTCGTTAAAGTACGAAGTGTGTAAATCATCCAAAATTTGACGTAAAATTCAAAATGGCCGACTTCCTGTTGATTTTAGGGCATCGCTCCAAGAGGCTTTTTTGTGCGTCTGGACAAGATACACGTACCACAGAAAATTCGTGCACGTAGGTAAACGTGCGGCGGGGGCTGCTTCGTTAAAAGTCACTTCCTGTTGCCAGCAGGTGGCGCTATGACTGTGTGAATGTCAGCATGTACATGTGTTCAGGGCGGGACTCTCATCCTACATGTACAGTTTGGTCCAGATGTGAGCATGTACACTGAAGTTACGACAACTTCCGTGTCATGGCGAAGAGCTGATCTTTGACGCCACGCCACGGACACGCCCATTGACGAAAACTTGCAAATAGCACAACTTTTCATCTTCAATGCCTTTAGAAGGCACAGCACAAATTTGAGGTCGGTCGGACTAAATCCCTAGGAGGAGTTCGTTAAAGTACGAAGTGTGTAAATCATCCAAAATTTGACGTAAAATTCAAAATGGCCGACTTCCTGTTGGGTTTAGGCTATGGCTCCAAGAGACTTTTTTGTGCGTCTGGACAAGATACACGTACCACAGAAAATTCGTGCACGTAGGTGAAACGTGCGGCGGGGGCTGCTTCGTTAAAGGTCACTTTCTGTTGCCAGCAGGTGGCGCTATGACTGTGGGTGAATGTCGGCATGTACATGTGTTCAGGGCGGGACTCTCATCCTACATGTACAGTTTGGTCCAGATGTGAGCATGTACACTGAAGTTACAACAACTTCCTGTTTCATGCGAATCATCGACGCCACGGACACGCCCATTGACGAAAACTCGCAAATAGCACAACTTTTCATCGTCAATGCCTTTAGAAGGCACAGCAGAAATTTGACGTCGATCCGACTAAATCCCTAGGAGGAGTTCGTTAAAGTACGAGTGTGTAAATCATCCAAAAATGGCCGTAAAATTCAAAATGGCCGACTTCCTGTTGACTTTAGGCTATGGGTTCTTGAGGCTTTTTTGTGCGTCTTGATACGATACATGTCCCCAGAAAATTTCGTACATGTAGGTTGAACGTGAACGAGGGGCTAATTTTTCCAATTTTCTAGGTGGCGCTAGCGAGTCATTTTGCCACGCCCATGTGCGAAACTTGTAGAATACGAAATTTTTCACCGGTTCTGACATGTTTGCAAATTTTGGTGAGTTTTCGAGTATGTTTAGGCCATGTCATTTGGGCCTACTTTGCAGAAAAAAAAAAAAAAAAAAAAAAAAAAAAAAAAAAAATCCGAGCAAATTCAATAGGGACCTCACACTCGTGCTCGAGCCTAATAAAAGCTGCAAGCAGCGTTGGGCGGGCCCTCGCACTTGTAGCGTCCGCGCGTGAGCCGGCCGAGTTGCATATTCTGGAGCTCTGCCGGTGCGGCTGTGAATTTCCTACGCGGTTCCGACGCCGCATGAAGGTGCTATATGTCACTTCCTGTGTCCCCTATGTGGAGCTACATAGCACTTGCCGCTATGAATATAAATCGGTATTGCGTGTAGATGTCTGCGGGTGGGAGAGTTATCAAGCACGTAAAGTTTGTTTCAGATGTGACATGTACACTGAACAATAATGTACCCAAACAATAAAATAAATTCCTTTTATATTTCCCTGCCTTGTTGTTTATGTGTACATACAGAGGAAGAATGTGAGAACAGCACACATTTCATCGTTACTGTGTGTTAGAGCATGGGAGAACAGTGGATACTTTTAATACAGCCCACACCCCTAATACTGTGTAACTATAACAAGTAGAGAACAGAAGAAAAAGATGTTCTTTCTTTACAACTGTCTGCATAGCTTATTCATATTGTGTAATGAATGAAAATAAATAGGCCTACTAGGTCCTCTCTACTTTGACATTTAAGATTAGCTTGTTTGATCCACCTTCATACACATGTGACATTACTGTACAACTTGAGAAAGGTGAGTTGTTTTCTGCTCCAGCCTGCCTAAAAGAAAAGCGTTTTTGGGATTAAATGGACTTTATTAGCTGCTGCAGTGCAGGATGAACTCAGAATAGACCCATTTCTCACCTTATTATTCTAAATCATGCAACGAAGAAGAAGAAATGCATAAGAAATCCTGGGACAAAATCTGTCCACAAATACTGTACAGCATGTAGTCTGATGATCAAGACTTGTGTTATAGCTGACTTGGGCAGTGAAATGTTTTTTTAATTCATGTGGTCATAGTTGTCCACAACTCAAATCAGAATATAAGAAGAAATGTTTTATACCACCTCAAGAAGGCTTCCTATCAGAAAGGTAGGAAGGTATTTCAAATGTACAACTGCAGTACTTAAATCTAAGTAAAGTAATTTCCCTGACATTTTTGTGTTACTTTACTTTTAATAGACCCATGTAAGAGGTTTTATACTTCCTGTGAGTATAATCCAATCAATCTTATTTTCATACTGTATATCCGTTGTGTAATTTGATAAATTGTGTTGTATGTCGTGCTCGCATCTCAGAGAAGACTCTGACTGCAACATGCGTCTTTGTAAAGAGAGAAACGGACAGAAAAAGTCTCTAACTCTGCCTGTCAGCTCGCTCTGCTCCGTTAAAACTGAATTTACCATACAGAATTGAATACGAGTGCACTCCAGATTTAGCTGCAGCCAGCTGACCGTGTGCTTCTCCCTATACCGCAGTTCTGTGTCCATGCATGCAGCAAACTGAAAGCACTGTCTGTCGGTGCTTCTACGTGAAAAGAGAAGGAAGACATTGCTGGTAGTATTGTCTTCAGAGTTGTTAAACACCTCAGCGCACTGAAGGAAGCCATCTGACTGTGTGAGGGGCAAGATCGTTGATGTCTGCAGGCAGAGTAGGAGCTCTCCTGTCTGACTGGTCCACCAATAGCAGAGAAGATGACCCCTTGAGACACAGCCCCTCCTCATTTGCATAATGAGGCAGAATGCAACAAAATTTAAGACAGGCAGAAATAAATACCATGGGTGAAAATAAATAAGGTAAATAAATACAAAGGAAGAATAAAACAGACAAAAATTAAAACACACACATAAATAAATACATTAAAAAATTAGTAATAAATAAAGTTGAATAAACAAATAAGGTAATTATAACAAAGGTGAATAAGTAAAGGCACTAATTAAAATATACATTTATGTCTCCTTGTATAATTTAATTACTACCTACATTTATTTATTTACTTATTTTTTGTGTATTTAATTGGATGCTTATTTATTATTGAGCATTTATTTATTTCTGTATTTATTTCTGACTGTGTCAGGATCGGTCCTCCATAGCGGGGTGGGAGAGTTATCAAGCACGTAAAGTTTGGTTCAGATGTGAGCATGTACACTGAAGTTACAACAACTTCCTGTGTCATGGCGAAGACTTGATCTTGACGCCACGCCACGGACACACCCATTGACGAAAACTCGCAAATAGCACAACTTTTCATCTTCAATGCCTTTAGAAGGCACAGCACAAATTTGAAGTCGGTCGGACTAAATCCTAGGAGGAGTTCGTTAAAGTACGAAGTGTGTAAATCATCCAAAATTTGACGTAAAATTCAAAATGGCCGACTTCCTGTTGATTTAGGGCATCGCTCCAAGAGGCTTTTTTGTGCGTCTGGACAAGATACACGTACCACAGAAAATTCGTGCACGTAGGTAAACGTGCGGCGGGGGCTGCTTCGTTAAAAGTCACTTCCTGTTGCCAGCAGGTGGCGCTATGACTGTGGGTGAATGTCGGCATGTACATGTGTTCAGGGCGGGACTCTCATCCTACATGTACAGTTTGGTCCAGATGTGAGCATGTACACTGAAGTTACAACAACTTCCTGTTTCATTGCGAATCATCAACGCCACGGACACGCCCATTGACGAAAACTCGCAAATAGCACAACTTTTCATCGTCAATGCCTTTAGAAGGCACAGCAGAAATTTGACGTCGATCCGACAAAATCCCTAGGAGGAGTTCGTTAAAGTACGAAGTGTGTAAATCATCCAAAAATGGCCGTAAAATTCAAAATGGCCGACTTCCTGTTGACTTTAGGCTATGGGTTCTTGAGGCTTTTTTGTGTGTCTTGATACGATACATGTCCCCAGAAAATTTCGTACATGTAGGTTGAACGTGAACGAGGGGCTAATTTTTTCCAATTTTCTAGGTGGCGCTAGCGAGTCATTTTGCAACGCCCATGTGCGAAACTTGTAGAATACGAAATTTTTCACCGGTTCTGAGATGTTTGCAAATTTTGGTGAGTTTTCGAGAATGTTTAGGCCATGTCAGTTGAGCCTACTTTGCAGAAAAAAGAAAAAAAAAAAAAAAAAAAAAAAAAAAAATCCGAGCAAATTCAATAGGGACCTCACACGGTCAAATGTAAATGCTCCGTACTTGTATAGCGCCTTTCTAGTCTTTTCGACCACTCAAAGCGCTTTTACACTACATCTGCATTCACCAGTCACACACATCATACACTGAGCCTAAGTGCTCAAACGGAAACTAACATTCACACTCATACACTGGCGGAATAGCCACCAGGGGCAAATCGGGGTTCAGTATCTTGCCCAAGGACACTTCGACACGCAACCAAAGGGGGCCAGGGATCGAACCGCCGACCTTCCGATTAACGGCCAACCCGCTCTACCCCCTGAGCCACAGCCGCCCCCCCGGTCGTGCTCGGCCCTAAATATTAAAGCTGCAAGCAGCGTTGGGCGGGCCCTCGCACTTGTAGCGCGTCCGCGCGTGAGCCGGCCGAGTTGCATATTCTGGAGCTCTGCCGGTGCGGCTGTGAATTTCCTACGCGGTTCCGACGCCGCATGAAGGTGCTATATGTCACTTCCTGTGTCCCCTATGTGGAGCTACATAGCACTTGCCGCTATGAATATAAATCGGTATTGGTGTGTAGATGTCTGCGGGGTGGGAGAGTTATCAAGCACGTAAAGTTTTTTCAGATGTGACCATGTACACTGAACAATAATGTACACAAACAATAAAATAAATTCCTTTTATATTTCCCTGCCTTGTTGTTTATGTGTACATACAGAGGGAGAATGTGAGAACAGCACACATTTCATCGTTACTGTGTGTTAGAGCATGGGAGAACAGTGGATACTTTTAATACAGCCCACACCCCTAATACTGTGTAACTATAACAAGTAGAGAACAGAAGAAAAAGATGTTCTTTCTTTACAACTGTCTGCATAGCTTATTCATATTGTGTAATGAATGAAAATAAATAGGCCTACTAGGATCCTCTCTACTTTGACATTTAAGATTAGCTTGTTTGATCCACCTTCATACACATGTGACATTACTGTACAACTTGAGAAAGGTGAGTTGTTTTCTGCTCCAGCCTGCCTAAAAGAAAAGCGTTTTTGGGATTAAATGGACTTTATTAGCTGCTGCAGTGCAGGATGAACTCAGAATAGACCCATTTCTCACCTTATTATTCTAAATCATACAACGAAGAAGAAGAAATGCATAAGAAATCCTGGGACAAAATCTGTCCACAAATACTGTACAGCATGTAGTCTGATGATCAAGACTTGTGTTATAGCTGACTTGGGCAGTGAAATGTTTTTTTAATTCATGTGGTCATAGTTGTCCACAACTCAAATCAGAATATAAGAAGAAATGTTTTATACCACCTCAAGAAGGCTTCCTATCAGAAAGGTAGGAAGGTATTTCAAATGTACAACTGCAGTCCTGAAATCTAAGTAAAGTAATTTCCCTGACATTTTTGTGTTACTTTACTTTTAATAGTCCCATGTAAGAGGTTTTATACTTCCTGTGAGTATAATCCAATCAATCTTATTTTCATACTGTATATCCGTTGTGTAATTTGATAAATTGTGTTGTATGTCGTGCTCGCATCTCAGAGAAGACTCTGACTGCAACATGCGTCTTTGTAAAGAGAGAAACGGACAGAAAAAGTCTCTAACTCTGCCTGTCAGCTCGCTCTGCTCCGTTAAAACTGAATTTACCATACAGAATTGAATACGAGTGCACTCCAGATTTAGCTGCAGCCAGCTGACCGTGTGCTTCTCCCTATACCGCAGTTCTGTGTCCATGCATGCAGCAAACTGAAAGCACTGTCTGTCGTGCTTCTACGTGAAAAGAGAAGGAAGACATTGCTGGTAGTATTGTCTTCAGAGTTGTTAAACACCTCAGCGCACTGAAGGAAGCCATCTGACTGTGTGAGGGGCAAGATCGTTGATGTCTGCAGGCAGAGTAGGAGCTCTCCTGTCTGACTGGTCCACCAATAGCAGAGAAGATGACCCCTTGAGACACAGCCCCTCCTCATTTGCATAATGAGGCAGAAATGCATACAAAAATTTAAAAAGACAGGCAGAAATAAATACCATGGGTGAAAATAAATAAGGTAAATAAATACAAAGGAAGAATAAAACAGACAAAAATATTAAAACACACACATAAATAAATACATTAAAAAATTAGTAATAAATAAAGTTGAATAAACAAATAAGGTAATTATAACAAAGGTGAATAAGTAAAGGCACTAATTAAAATATATACATTTATGTCTCCTTGTATAATTTAATTACTACCTACATTTATTTATTTACTTAATTTTTTTGTGTATTTAATTGGATGCTTATTTATTTATTGAGCATTTATTTATTTCTGTATTTATTTCTGACTGTGTCAGGATCGGTCCTCCATAGCGGGGTGGGAGAGTTATCAAGCACGTAAAGTTTGGTTCAGATGTGAGCATGTACACTGAAGTTACAACAACTTCCTGTGTCATGGCGAAGACTTGATCTCTGACGCCACGCCACGGACACACCCATTGACGAAAACTCGCAAATAGCACAACTTTTCATCTTCAATGCCTTTAGAAGGCACAGCACAAATTTGAAGTCGGTCGGACTAAATCCCTAGGAGGAGTTCGTTAAAGTACGAAGTGTGTAAATCATCCAAATTTGACGTAAAATTCAAAATGGCCGACTTCCTGTTGATTTTAGGGCATCGCTCCAAGAGGCTTTTTTGTGCGTCTGGACAAGATACACGTACCACAGAAAATTCGTGCACGTAGGTAAACGTGCGGCGGGGGCTGCTTCGTTAAAAGTCACTTCCTGTTGCCAGCAGGTGGCGCTATGACTGTCTGTGAATGTCAGCATGTACATGTGTTCAGGGCGGGACTCTCATCCTACATGTACAGTTTGGTCCAGATGTGAGCATGTACACTGAAGTTACGACAACTTCCGTGTCATGGCGAAGAGTTGATCTTTGACGCCACGCCACGGACACGCCCATTGACGAAAACTTGCAAATAGCACAACTTTTCATCTTCAATGCCTTTAGAAGGCACAGCACAAATTTGAGGTCGGTCGGACTAAATCCCTAGGAGGAGTTCGTTAAAGTACGAAGTGTGTAAATCATCCAAAATTTGACGTAAAATTCAAAATGGCCGACTTCCTGTTGATTTTAGGGCATCGCTCCAAGAGGCTTTTTTGTGCGTCTGGACAAGATACACGTACCACAGAAAATTCGTGCACGTAGGTAAACGTGCGGCGGGGGCTGCTTCGTTAAAAGTCACTTCCTGTTGCCAGCAGGTGGCGCTATGACTGTCTGTGAATGTCAGCATGTACATGTGTTCAGGGCGGGACTCTCATCCTACATGTACAGTTTGGTCCAGATGTGAGCATGTACACTGAAGTTACGACAACTTCCGTGTCATGGCGAAGAGTTGATCTTTGACGCCACGCCACGGACACGCCCATTGACGAAAACTTGCAAATAGCACAACTTTTCATCTTCAATGCCTTTAGAAGGCACAGCAGAAATTTGAGGTCGGTCGGACTAAATCCCTAGGAGGAGTTCGTTAAAGTACGAAGTGTGTAAATCATCCAAAATTTGACGTAAAATTCAAAATGGCCGACTTCCTGTTGGGTTTAGGCTATGGCTCCAAGAGACTTTTTTGTGCGTCTGGACAAGATACACGTACCACAGAAAATTCGTGCACGTAGGTGAAACGTGCGGCGGGGGCTGCTTCGTTAAAGGTCACTTTCTATTGCCAGCAGGTGGCGCTATGACTGTGGGTGAATGTCGGCATGTACATGTGTTCAGGGCGGGACTCTCATCCTAGATGTACAGTTTGGTCCAGATGTGAGCATGTACACTGAAGTTACAACAACTTCCTGTTTCATAGCGAATCATCGACGCCACGGACACGCCCATTGACGAAAACTCGCAAATAGCACAACTTTTCATCGTCAATGCCTTTAGAAGGCACAGCAGAAATTTGACGTCGATCCGACTAAATCCCTAGGAGGAGTTCGTTAAAGTACGAAGTGTGTAAATCATCCAAAAATGGCCATAAAATTCAAAATGGCCGACTTCCTGTTGACTTTAGGCTATGGGTTCTTGAGGCTTTTTTGTGCGTCTTGACATGATACATGTCCCCAGAAAATTTCGTAGATGTAGGTTGAACGTGAACGAGGGGCTAATTTTCCAATTTTCTAGGTGGCGCTAGCGAGTCATTTTGCACGCCCATGTGCGAAACTTGTAGAATACGAAATTTTTCACCGGTTCTGACATGTTTGCAAATTTTGGTGAGTTTTCGAGTATGTTTAGGCCATGTCATTTGGGCCTACTTTGCAGAAAAAAAAAAAAAAAAAAAAAAAAAAAAAAAAATAATCCGAGCAAATTCAATAGGGACCTCGCACGGTCGTGCTCGGCCCTAATAATCCGAGCAGATTCAATAGGGACCTCGCACGGTCGTGCTCGGGCCCTAATATATATAATCCGAGCAGATTCAATAGGGACCTCGCACGGTCGTGCTCGGGCCCTAATAATCCGAGCAAATTCAATGGGGACCTCACACGGTCGTGCTCGGGCCCTAAAAATCCGAGCAAATTCAATAGGGACCTCACACGGTCGTGCTCGGGCCCTAATAATCCGAGCAAATTCAATAGGGACCTCGCACGGTCGTGCTCGGGCCCTAATAATCCGAGCAAATTCAATAGGGACCTCGCACGGTCGTGCTCGGGCCCTAATAATCCGAGCAAATTCAATATGGACCTCGCACGGTCGTGCTCGGGCCCTAAATATAATCCGAGCAAATTCAATAGGGACCTCGCACGGTCGTGGTCGGGCCCTAATAATCCGAGCAAATTCAATAGGGACCTCGCACGGTCGTGCTCGGGCCCTAATAATCCGAGCAAATTCAATAGGGACCTCGCACGGTTGTGCTCGGGCCCTAAAAACAATTGTTTTTTCATAAAGCAGATTTTTCAGTGTGTGAGATCCTTTCTTACTTTATGGCAAAGTGGCTTTTCCACTTCAGTGACTCAAATACAACCGGTCTGTAACTATGTGTCCTCTGCTGATATCTACTGTCCATCTTTGTAGCACAGCCTCAGTTTTTTGTTTACTGTAATGAGAATGTTTCAAAACAGAGACCAGATTTTTTGGGAATACAATAAAACATAGACACAAATGGACTTTTTAATCACATTACTTTTAAGTGAAGTGACGTCCCCAAACTACAATGAGGTGTACAGTGAATTCTATAGTAAAGTACTTGTTGAGGTCTGGTTATGAGAATAAACTAATCTCTACTTTGGGGAGCTAATGGTATTGTTACAATGGATGATGAAGATTGTTAATCTGGTATTTATATTGTAATTTTGAGAAAATGAATAACTACGGTAATGCGCTATTAGATTAATAGTAATGCCATTATTAACATTTTATAATTAGCCTATAATGTAGCCCATTAAAGCATATGTTTCAATAAATTAAAATCGCCTTTAGCCTGGTCATATTAATGTAGCTCGGAAATTTGGTCAACACAAGTCCACACATCAGGAGGACAATCACATCGACAGAATGAAAGGACACATATCAACGACAGAGGGAGAAGACATGTAGTAACGACACATAGCAACGACAGGGGGAGACAACATGTAGTAACGGCGAAGCACCGACAGAGGGAGACGACACATTTTAACGACACATGGCCATTCACAGTTAGCAAATACAGAGGAAGACATCACAGTCAAAGGACAAGGAGGGCAAGAGACGAGATAAACAAGTTGAGTTGACACAGTCATGTGAAGCATCGACATAGACAATAAGCTTGCCGACTTATTTTTGGCACAAACGGAACCCCATATTCTTCAGCATCTGTGTGTGTAGTACCGTCGCTCTGCAGCTCGGCAGAGCAGCGATGAAAGGCAGCCTCCCTAGTCCTAGTGCCCGACCACAGAAGGAATTTAAATTATGAAGTACAGGAAACAACCAGAAGGATTACTGTGGCCTCAGCCCTCCTAAAATAGGCCTAAAGACGTCCAAATGTTAGTGTAGTTTCGGAATTTAAAAATCCTACATGTTAACCAGCGAAGTCACACGGAACTCAAATTTGAAAGAAATGTCCCCCATCGTGCGGCTTAGGGTGTTACACACCTTCAACAAGCCTGCATCGGTGCTCACTCGGCATTGGAGGGTTCAACAACCCACTACCACTCCGCCCTCATTGGTTTCGGATGGCACTCAATGTGGCGGACCCTCTGCATGAACGCGCAAGCAGAGTGGAAGTAGGTAGGGAGAAGGAGTTGCAAGAAGTTTCGGAAAGGCCCATCATAGCTTCGCTGTTTTCCATAACAACCGGGGACGCTTTCTCCTGATTGGCTGCTGCTACATCCTGTGTTTTCAGGCCTCGCTAGCAGATGCTATTTTAAACCACACTCCCTTCACGAGCTGGGGATTAACAAGTACATCTTAGAAAAGGCGTAAATCAGTACTATCATACTTGTCTATCGGCGGCCGTTCGAGTGAAGGAATCTGATAAACATGAGTTAGTAACTTAGACACGGAAAAGAAAGCTGAGCTGCACCGACTGTTGACAACGGTTCTTCTGCGGAATTACTGACACCAACGTTAACTTAATGTGAAGCTTCCAGCTCCTCATTAATGAATAAAGACAAGTCAGCGGTGAAAACAGCTCTTCTGTTGTGTCGCCAGAATGCACAAGGGGTGGTTTGCTGGACGCCATGTCTGCCGTTGAGTAAGAATAATGCCTTGAAGATAGTGAACATTAGCTCGGGATTTTTTACTTAAACCAGTCAAAGCCGTTCCTTTTAGGAACATCTACTTTAAGAAAGCTTACGTCGTGGTGAAGTGGATGCTGTGGGTTCTTTGCCACAGTCACAGGTGAAATCAGTGCCACTGTTAAAATAAAAGGTAACGTTATTAGCAATCTCCTGTGATTTGCAGTAATGGAAGAAGGACGTTATTCTGATCCTTAACAAAAAAGGAGCATTACAGTGATGTTAAAATACACCATAACAAGTCTTAGATTCAAAGATGTGCTAAAGTTACTATGATGTGCTAAAGTTACTATAAATGGGGCTGCTGTGTCTCAGGAGTTAGAGCGGGTTGGCCGTTATCGGAAGGTCGGCGGTTCAATCCCTGGCTCCCCCTGGTTGCGTGTCGAAGTGTCCTTGGGCAAGATACTGAACCCCGAATTTCCCCTGGCGGCTGTTCCGTGTTCAGTGTATGAATGTGTGTGAATGTTAGTTTCTGTTTGAGCACTTAGGCTGTGTGTGAATGCAGATGCTGTGTGAAGTGTAAAAGCGCTTTCAAAAAGACTAGAAAGGCGCTATACAATTACGGAGCATTTAAATACTTCCCATCATAACTAATTAATTGCCCTGTCAGTGTTATATTTGCATGCATCAATTTTAGTGTTAGTGTTAGTGTTAGTAGCAACAATCTATAACAATCACACTTGATTCATTACTTTGATTTGAAATCTGGATCTGTAAAGTAACTGTAGCCGTAAGGTAAATGTAGTGAAGTAAAAAGTACAATATTTCCCTTTGAAATATGGGGGAATATAGGTAGCCTATACAGTAGCATCACATGGAAATACTCAAGTAAAGTACAAAAGTACCTCAAAATTGTCCTGGAAATCAGGCAAACACGGAGCACTGTTGACCATTCTAAAACTATTATGAACAGGGAGTTCCAAGTTGGCAGCAGGTAGAGCAGGGCCACTCTGAAACATCTGTCCAGGGGCTACAGATGAAAAGCAGCCTCTTAGCTAGCTCGGGAACATTTACAGCAATGCTATCTGAAATATGAATGTGCACTTTCCCTGTTAAATAAACCAAAGAAAAAAAACAACACAGGTGATGAAATGTGTTTCAGTGTCATAGAATTAAAAAGAAGAAGTACAGACATCGTTTGGTGGTTTGGCTGGTGTCTAAATGATTGTTCTGATGAGAAAAATCTTTTTGTAACGCCGTTTCATCAAGGCTTAAAATATTAATATTTTAGGCACAATGTCCAGCTGTGACACTTTGCTGAGTTACAAATGAGACAACCCTATCATACACACACAAACACCCCAGCCTGAAAAGCATCTCTGATGGCAGAATGAAACACTACTAATGGAGAGGTCGTCTGTTTACAGCTTTGCTGTATCGTCTGGGATGGATCACAACAACCCAGAGATGATGAAAGATACATCACCTGGCCTGACAGCAGGTGATGTATATGTGTATATACACACAGAAACAGACAAACATATTGGTCAGAAAGTAGCACAGCCAACTGTGGCACCTTGTTTATTTGTGTTCTCTCATATCAAGAACACACAACACTGCAGAGGACAAGAGAAATGCATTGGCATTTCTGCATGCACATGTCTATCCAGTGGTGATAGTGTGATGCTGTGGTCTAATATTTTGGGGTTTGTTTGTCTCTCTTTCAGATTTGGATAATTCTGAGTCCTTCTGTCCAGAAAAGGAGCAGGTTAGTTGTTTTTTTCTGTCCAAAATTTATATTGTTTGATTTGACCGGTGGCTCCTCTGGTCTGCATGTCAAAGTGCCCTTGGGCAAGATACTGAGCCCAAATTGCTCCTGGTGTGCGCGTGAGTATATGTGAATGATTAGTTTCTTTCTAAGGGCAAATGGTACTTTGCATGGCAGCTTCACTGTATGAGTATGTGAGAATGTGACATGTTGGGTCCTATCTTGCACCCGGAGCAAAGCAGCGCAAGTGACATTGTGAGTTTCCAACCGATGCAGTTGTCATTTTCTCGCCCATGTTGTTTAAATACTTGCGTCCATCTGTGCGCCCATGGGAGTGTTGGTCTTAAAAAGTGTGGTCAGGTAAATTTTTGTCACATTGCTATCTTGAGAAGCAATTGACCAAAATACAGGTCTAGGGCCCTATTTTAACGATTAGTCATGGGTGTGTTTTGGGTGTAACATGAACCAAACATGTGTCATCTCCCATTCCCTTTAAAAGCCAGGTGCATTTGTACCTTGGAGCATTGCTATTAGGGCTGAACGATTTTGGAAAATAATCTAATAGCAATTTTTTGCGATTTAATATGCGATTCATTTTTAAGCTCTTTACCTTGTGTAATGGACAAGCAGTAAATCAGTGTATAGTATGACCAACACAATATTAGATAGATTTATCATACTCTGTTCCTTCTTGTGGGTCAGGCTGTGTTATGATGAATTAGGTAGAATTATTATTATGAGCAATGGTGGAGAGATATTATCAAATTGTAATATATGAGAAAATCATTTGAGTCAAGTCATTGCATTAAATAATATGATATAATATCATCAGTCGGCCTACCTACAGACC
>NW_024044552.1:0-24808 GCF_014851395.1 Micropterus salmoides | reverse complement strand
TTACTACTGCAGTACTACTACTAATACTACTACAGTACTAATGCTGGTGCCTCTACAGTTACTGGTCTTAGTACCTTGGCCTTCTTCAGCAGCAGGATCATTTCATCCTCTTTCTGCTGGCTTCATCTCGTTGGTCTTCATCAGTACTGCCGAACAGGGAAAAAGCTGATGGCGTGCACGCACACACACCCACAACACACACACACACAACACACAGATAAAAAATAAGGAAGTCTTAAATCTGCAGATTTCTGACTGGAGTTTGGTGTAAAAGCATTAAAGTTGTAAAATAATAGATTATGCAAATGAGGGATAAAGAAGTGTTGCATGTTTTTTGTGACTCTACGTACCGACTGCCGCCCACAGCACTCTTCCTCTTCCTCCTCCTCCACTCTGTGAGCTCTGGAAAGTTGTACCAATGAACTCACAGCTGCTTACTTTTACCCAGCATGCCGAGCGCGTCCCCTGCACAGACTCCGGAGTCACACAGCCGCCGCTCTGCAGCCTGATGGTTGGATTTGACATAATTATAATAAAAAAGAAAAGACAACGAGCCGTGAAACAGGTCAGTGAACGCAACATGGAGCCTGTAATACCAACAGCTGCCAGCAGGTGTCGCAGTTTGACCGCAACAAGCGCCTCAACTACGTCTTTAGTTCATATTATTATTATTATTATTATTATTATTAAAGGGGTTTTTTTAATTTAATTCAGTTTCAGCACCGTATCTATCTAGAGAGAAGATAAAATAAACTGGAATGATTACTGACAGATCTGCAGGTCGTCTCTGGACCTGTACCGGTCTGTGACCCAGTGCCCGGTTCGGGCGGAACCCGGACCTGCACGCGGGACTCACCTGCCGTCCAGGTGAGTCTGACACAAACTGACCTTCCAGCTGAGATCTGTCTCACGTTTCCTCCTGGACACCTGAACCTGAGGACAGCGCGACGCACACAGCAGGCCGCCATCTTCACTGTTTACATCACGAGCGGAAGTCACGAGGTGTGACTCCTGACCTTCACAATAAAAGCAGCGGAAGTAAAAACGTTTATTTAGACGCTTTAGATAAATGTTTCACAAAACCAAGATAGCGGATTAAGTCTGGATATCCCAGATATCCTGAGTGGGTTTTTCCCAGTCACTCCCTGTTCTCCTGTTTTTTCACATGTTTTCCATCAGCCTGCATTAAAACAGCAGTTTGTGCTTCTTACTAAGGTTTCATCTTTGGAGGAGACGCGCGCACATGTAAAGGAAAATGATAAAGAAAAGGAAAAGTAACTCGGGCACAGTAATAAGAAAGTGTGAGAGGCTAAAAATATCACAGCTCTTAAGTGACAGAACTGTGATGTTAGATCGTGCCTGAAAAATGAAATGTAGGCACACGCGCACTTTACAGGAGCTATAAATCATTTTCATTAGCTTTCATAATTGTATAAAACTCCCAAATTCCAGGCCCACTTCAGTACGGAGGCTATAATGTGCCGAGTCTTCATGAAACAACAGGGAGGGGATGTTTTTCCTCCCTGGGATCATCTGCTGGGAGAGAAAACAATGATTAATACATCGTGCTACAGTCACGTGTGCTTTGCAGTGATCGCCTCTCTTTCCTCAGTGCTTCTTTTTAAATCCACATCTACTCCTGTTTTTTATTTAGTTAATTTGTTCAAGTGTGTGCAGTTCAGACATCAGTTTGTAAAAGACATTCATTAGCACAGCAGGAAGTGTTGACCTGATAGACTGGCTGTCAGACTGCAGGACTGCAGCCTCAAGTTAAAAACATCATACAGTATTTTCATTGTTGCTGGTTCCTGCATTATTATTATTTTGAATTATCACCTGCCAGCTGAATTTTGTGTTTTCTTTTTATATGAATAAAGACATTTCCACCACAAACTGGTGCAGAATATTCTCCAGAAATCAGAAAATTAAGTGTTTAATGTTCAAAACCACTGACAGTCCGACTCCCCACTCATGTTTCCAACAGTTACTTTTTCTATCTGTATATGTACACATATATACACACAATACCATGAGGAAAAGAAACACTTTATATACTGCGCTCTATAAATACAATTTAATTGAATAGACAGCAGATGTTGATCAGTGGTTGTAATTATTTGCTGAGTGACACATTAAGGTCCACTGCTCCCTTCATGGTAACGTTATAATTATGAGCTACTTACTCATCAAGTCGTCTCTCTGTTTTAATAATGTCCGTGTTTCTTTCTTTACTTATTCTTAATATTATGTGCATTTTTTCATCATAAACCTTCTTACACACGGTGAGTAACGGCCAATAAAGTACGCCGCACACGACGTTCATGGCTCTCAGCATCAGTGAATCTGTGATCGACCGCGTGGTCTCTGATCTGAATTACTTCCCCCTCCTCAGCTGGTTTGGCCTTTATGAAGCCAGGACGCTCTGATCACAGCAGGTCCAGCCTGGCTTTATCTCTTATCCTGGATTTCTAAATTCTGCTTTTGTGAAACAGGCCTCAGGTCGTCGGCGTGGCCCCGTTCCTTACTTTGGTTTCTATCCTCCCGCCCAGAAATACTTTGACTTTACTTTATACTCTTCATACGAACGTGGATTTTCTTCCAGACTTCCCCAAAGACACTAAAGGTCTGTGAAACCAAAGTCTATACACCGTGTGTTTTATTAGTTTTCTCCTTGTCGTCTTTGTAAATAAGACGTTAAAATGGCCGTTTATCCTCCAGATGATGGACAGACTGAGGACACTTTGTTCTGTACAGTGTTTTTATTGATAAACACAACGTGACCATGAGTTCACAGGTTTGATTTCACTGCAGAGCTCCTGGAACCAAAAACCATCACAAAGAATGTCGACGTGAGACCAGAGCGGACCGGGTCGCTCGCAGGTCCAACGGGTCCTTACAGCTGCGTCCGCCGACAGGTCGCATCTTAGTTTAAATGTGGCGCAGATCAGACCGAAGCGTCACACGCAGCACGCTGTCGTACGGAGGTAAACACGCACCCGGCGGGGGATTTCAGGTGGAGGAAAGAATCTGGGAGCAGGTGACGGCGAGGACGAGCAGAAAGACATCCTGGCGTCGTCGCTCACCGCCGCTCCGTGAACTCCGATCAACCCGACCTGGATCTGATCCGGACCTCTTATTCAAAACACGACCTCAGTCTGGACGCCAGATAGTCTTATTTTGTGTTCAACAACCTTGCCTCTGATTGGTTAGTGCTCCGCGTGGCGTGCACGCTACCTGTCAGGTGGAAAGAGAGTTGTGGGCCGATACTCGCTGTACAGAACCAGAAATGAGACGGACAGAAAGTTGCGAGCGTTTGTCATAAATCCGGAGACATGTGACCCAGGAGGGTTAGCGGGTAGGAGCTAACGGGGGCGAACCTCTGCGGCTACACGTTTGTGACAGCGTGCTGCGCGTGACATCACTTTCAGGCTGTGACGGTCATTCAGGCGCGCAGAGTGAACGCAGCGTCAGTGTTAGAGACTTCCTGTCGCTGCCTCTTTGATCGTCAGGACGATAACGAGTCCTTCGTGGTCAAAAGCTACAGACGTCCTGCTGATTCAGTCGTCACGCTCTTTGTAACACCTGCCGGCCAATCAGGTCAATACGTTCCAGATCTATGACACGTGGCGCTCTGAGGTCAGAGGTGAGCCGCTGGACCGTAACGCCACCAAACCTGAAGTGCTTCACGTGTTTGTTTTAACACCGACTTTAAACCTCCCGGCGCTCTTCTTCTTCTGTGGTGTTTCTGCCTGCAGCTTCAGAACTTCTTAGTGTTTGTTCTCTTTTACATAAAAGCAGAGCGGAGAGGAGCAGGAGGAGGAGCAGGAGGAGGAGCAGGAGGAGGAGTTTAAATCATTTCTATAACAGAACAACAACAAAACCATGAAGAAGTGATCACAAAACAAAGTTTCTGTAAAGCAGCTTCAAAAACCCGAAACCGACAGAAAACTCATGTCATCGTTAGCTGAGCACCAAACCTTTCTGACACTGTGGCCCCAGCAGCACGACTGTGGCCCCCAGCAGCACGACTGTGGCCCCCAGCAGCACGACTGTGGCCCCAGCAGCACGAGCTGCAGCTGTTAGCAGTCAGCTCTCACTGAGACTCTGCAGGGACGTTCTGCAGCGTCTCTCTGGGTTCTGACTTAGTTCTGGACCCTCAGAGGGCCTGATGAAGATTCAACACGTGTTCAGCGCCCCCTGCGGACGCCCGACAGTAACTACCCTCCTGCATGCACCCTGCAGCGTCTGCGCTTCGCCTCTCGGGCCGACCCCGCCGTGGCCCCGCTCACTCGCCGGCTGGTGGTCGGTGAACCTCTTCAGGTGGTAGCGCAGCACTCCTTTGGTCTTGAAGGTCTTGCCGCAGCTGCAGGCGTGCGGCCGCTCGCCCGTGTGGTCGAGCTGGTGGACCCGCAGCAGCGAGCTGGTGAAGAAGAACTCCCCGCAGGTGATGCAGTAGTGGCTCTTCTCGCCGGTGTGTTTGGACCTCTGGTGGCTCAGCAGCGAGCCCGACGTGATGAAGCTCTGGCCGCACTCCCGGCAGCTGAAGGGGCGCTCGCCGGTGTGGATCCTCTCGTGGGCCCTCCAGGAGTTTGGTAGGAGAAGGACTTCTCGCAGTAGGAGCACTGGTACAGCTTCTCCTTGGTGTGGCTCAGCCGGTGCATCTTCAGGTAGTGGGCGATGGTGAAGCTCTTCCCGCAGTCGTCGCAGGTGAACGGCTTCTCGCCCACGTGGAACAGCGTGATGTGGGACTCAGGTGGGACGACTGGGTGAACCTCTTCCCGCAGGTGGTGCACAGGAAGGGCCGCTCCCCGGTGTGGGTGACCATGTGAGACTTGAGGTGGGGCGACTGGGTGAACCTCTTGCCGCACTCGGTGCACTTGTAGGGCTTCAGGCCCGTGTGGGTGCGGTTGTGCAGCTTCAGGCCCTGCAGGCTGGAGAAGCACTTGCCGCACTCGGTGCAGTGGTAGTCCCTCAGGTCCTCGTGGGTCCTCTGGTGGCACCGCAGGCCGCTCAGCAGCTTGAAGCCTTTGCCGCAGGTGGGGCACTTGTGGGGCTTCCTGTTGGAGTGGGTCACCTGGTGCAGCTTCAGACTCTGGGGGTTGCTGAAGGTCTTCTTGCACTTCAGGCAGGGCAGCAGCTTCTGGCTCTTGTGGGACTTGCGGTGGAAGTTGAAGCCCTGGTAGGAGACGAACATCTTGTCGCAGACTTTGCAGTGGTAGCACTTCTCCCCCTCGTGCACCTCCAGGTGCTCGGTGAGCTCGTCCTGCTCGCTGAAGCCGTCCCCGCAGAACCAGCACTTGAAGGGTTTGGTCCCCGAGTGCGTCCGGTGGTGGGTTTTCCAGTCCCGCTTCAGGGCGAAGGTCTTCTCGCAGTAGGAGCACCGGTAGGGCTCCTTGCGGTCGTGGATCTGCTGGTGCACCACGAGGCTCATCAGGGTCGGGTAGGTCTTCCCGCACTGCCAGCACTGGTTGGGTTCCTGTCCCCGGTGGGTTCTCCGGTGAGCCTCCAGGTGAGACCTCTTGTAGAACCCTCTCTGACACTCGGAGCAGTACACCATCTTTCTGCCGGTGTTGGTCGCGTGGATCTGCCTCTGGTGGCAGAGCTGAGGGTGCTCGTCTGTAGGGGGTCAGAGGTCAGAGGTCAGAAACCCCAGAGTTCTCTAAATCAAAAGGTCGCAAATATAAGATCTCTCACCAAGAGACAGGAAGTCCCGCCCATCCAGCAACGCCCTGCAGTCGGTCAGTTTGACGGACAGCTTCTTGAGGACCGGATACGACTGGATCTCCACGTCGCCGTCCGGCTCCAGTTTGATCCGGACGTCTTCAGCTGCGTCCTGAAAAACAAGCAGACGGTCAGACGGGTCGTCCGCTGAACTCCAAAGAGCTCATCGCTAATATAACGCTGCGGCGAATCATCCATCAGCGGCAGAATATTAAAGTCATCGATCAGGATTCCCGCTTCGGAAATCTGAGGATTTCCTGGTTTCTTTGCTCGTCTGTGACGGTGACCTGAAAATCTTGGCGTTTGAGAACGCCACGTTGGCGTTTGAGGACGCCACGTTGGCGTTTGAGGACGCCACGTTGGGGTTTGAGGACGCCACGTTGGGGTTTGAGGACGCCACGTTGGGGTTTGGGCCACTAAATGTTTTCTTGGTCACACCGAACATTTCACAGGACGGTTTTCTCTATCAGTGTGCGTTTCTCCAAAACTCACTGGTGGAAGAAGGTGAATAAAAGTAAAACGGTGCATTTACTGTTGGCTACGGACCAATCACAGCGCAGGCAGCCCGCGTCTCTGTGACGTGTAGTCGGGCTACAGCGTTGGCGTGCAGCAGTCTGTTTAGTGTTAGTGCTGCTGCAGGTTTCCATCAGAATAAAGTGCTGAAGCTGCTGGAGACGCACCAGTGAAACCAGTGAAACCAGCGCAGGGGGTCAGACTGGGCTGCAGAATAACGCCACACGTCCGTGTTTGTTTAATCATCAGGTGATCAGCTGCTGATCCACACGTCTGCCAATCTATCTGGTTATTTTGCCTCCTAAAGTTGCTGGTGGAAAGTCCGACTATGTTTTGAACGGGTAACGGCGGTGCGGGTGGCGGAGTGGCGTGGAAGAGGATTACGGTAGTAATCTTTACTCATTACCATTGACAGCAACGCTGCTCTGCACGATTGCTCTAAAAGTTGCTCCGCGTATCATCAGCTTAAGAGTTCAGATCAACCTGATAAAGAAAGTTTCTCCCTGAGCCCGACCAGAGTGGAGCCGCTGGGATTTTTCCTGATTGAACTTTTAAATAAAACTAGATCGTTTCAACGTGTTGAAATCATCTCAAACAGAAACAGAAGCTTAATAACTGATCCAGAGTCAGCAGCTGCAGTCTGAACAGGTCAGAATGAGCCGCAGCTGCATCCTGCTGCACTTTAATGACCAGGAGGCAGAAACCGTAACAACATTTTACAGAGTACTGGTGAAGTATTAGTACTATGACTGAAGTAAGGGATCTGAGTGCGAGTGTCAGGAACCAGGACCGCAGGCCTCCACACCAGCCCTCAGCAGGGACACAACCCCAACCGAACTCCATTCAGAATCCGGTCACTTTACAGTCTGTCCAGAGACATGCGGCAGATTAACCTTCCAGCCCCGTGACTAAAACCAGTTCTTTGGTCCGGCTCGTTCAAACCGAGCCCTGCTTCAGTCCTCACGGTCCGGCAGGCACCAACAGATCCAACTGGATCAGGGTTCTGTTGGTGCCGAACGAACCGGAGGCGGTAAAAACACCTTCAGTCATGTTCGGGTCCGGCGGGGGGACGTGTGGACCCGGAGCAGCGGGAGGATCTTTTCTGTGCCGGTTTCTAAATGGAGTTCGGCGGCGGGCTGCGGGTTAGCTGCGTTAGCTTAGCGCCGCTAACGGCCCCGGTGTGGAGCTCTCCGGGCGGAGGAGGAACGGCGGGCGCGCGCTGCGTTTACCGGTGAAGCCGTGTCGGTGTCCATCCCGCCGGTTCCGCTGCTGGATCAACGTGTGTCCGTTAATAAACCGGACCGCTGGTCCCGAGGAGCGAACAGCTTCTTCTTCTGCGGCTGCTGCAGCCGCGCTTTCTTCTTCTGTGTTTTAATGTTGGTCACAGCTGCACCAGCGCCACCTACCGAAGAGCAGCAGCGCCGTCCCGTTACAGTGAAGGGGGGCCGCTGCCCTACAGATCCAGGACTAAGGTCTCAGCACTCTTTATTAGGGCCCGAGCACGACCGTGTGAGGTCCCTATTGAATTTGCTCGGATTATTTTTTTTTTTTATTTTTTATTTTTTCTGCAAAGTAGGCTCAACTGACATGGCCTAAACATTCTCGAAAACTCACCAAAATTTGCAAACATCTCAGAACCGGTGAAAAATTTCGTATTCTACAAGTTTCGCACATGGGCGTTGCAAAATGACTCGCTAGCGCCACCTAGAAATTGGAAAAAATTAGCCCCTCGTTCACGTTCAACCTACATGTACGAAATTTTCTGGGGACATGTATCGTATCAAGACACACAAAAAGCCTCAAGAACCCATAGCCTAAAGTCAACAGGAAGTCGGCCATTTTGAATTTTACGGCCATTTTTGGATGATTTACACACTTCGTACTTTAACGAACTCCTCCTAGGGATTTTGTCGGATCGACGTCAAATTTCTGCTGTGCCTTCTAAAGGCATTGAAGATGAAAAGTTGTGCTATTTGCGAGTTTTCGTCAATGGGCGTGTCCGTGGCGTTGATGATTCGCTATGAAACAGGAAGTTGTTGTAACTTTAGTGTACATGCTCACATCTGGACCAAACTGTACATGTAGGATGAGAGTCCCGCCCTGAACACATGTACATGCCGACATTCACCCACAGTCATAGCGCCACCTGCTGGCAACAGAAAGTGACTTTTAACGAAGCAGCCCCCGCCGCACGTTTCACCTACGTGCACGAATTTCTGTGGTACGTGTATCTTGTCCAGACGCACAAAAAAGTCTCTTGGAGCCATAGCCTAAACCCAACAGGAAGTCGGCCATTTTGAATTTTACGTCAAATTTTGGATGATTTACACACTTCGTACTTTAACGAACTCCTCCTAGGGATTTAGTCCGACCGACCTCAAATTTTTGCTGTGCCTTCTAAAGGCATTGAAGATGAAAAGTTGTGCTATTTGCAAGTTTTCGTCAATGGGCGTGTCCGTGGCGTGGCGTCAAAGATCAGCTCTTCGCCATGACACGGAAGTTGTCGTAACTTCAGTGTACATGCTCACATCTGGACCAAACTGTACATGTAGGATGAGAGTCCCGCCCTGAACACATGTACATGCTGACATTCACAGACAGTCATAGCGCCACCTGCTGGCAACAGGAAGTGACTTTTAACGAAGCAGCCCCCGCCGCACGTTTTACCTACGTGCACGAATTTTCTGTGGTACGTGTATCTTGTCCAGACGCACAAAAAAGTCTCTTGGAGCGATGCCCTAAAATCAACAGGAAGTCGGCCATTTTGAATTTTACGTCAAATTTTGGATGATTTACACACTTCGTACTTTAACGAACTCCTCCTAGGGATTTAGTCCGACCGACCTCAAATGTTTGCTGTGCCTTCTAAAGGCATTGAAGATGAAAAGTTGTGCTATTTGCAAGTTTTCGTCAATGGGCGTGTCCGTGGCGTGGCGTCAAAGATCAGCTCTTCGCCATGACACGGAAGTTGTCGTAACTTCAGTGTACATGCTCACATCTGGACCAAACTGTACATGTAGGATGAGAGTCCCGCCCTGAACACATGTACATGCTGACATTCACAGACAGTCATAGCGCCACCTGCTGGCAACAGGAAGTGACTTTTAACGAAGCAGCCCCCGCCGCACGTTTCACCTACGTGCACGAATTTTCTGTGGTACATGTATCTTGTCCAGACGCACAAAAAAGCCTCTTGGAGCGATGCCCTAAAATCAACAGGAAGTCGGCCATTTTGAATTTTACGTCAAATTTTGGATGATTTACACACTTCGTACTTTAACGAACTCCTCCTAGGGATTTAGTCCGACCGACTTCAAATTTGTGCTGTGCCTTCTAAAGGCATTGAAGATGAAAGTTGTGCTATTTGCGAGTTTTCGTCAATGGGTGTGTCCGTGGCGTGGCGTCAGAGATCAAGTCTTCGCCATGACACAGGAAGTTGTTGTAACTTCAGTGTACATGCTCACATCTGAACCAAACTTTACGTGCTTGATAACTCTCCCACCCCGCTATGGAGGACCGATCCTGACACAGTCAGAAATAAATACAGAAATAAATAAATGCTCAATAAATAAATAAGCATCCAATTAAATACACAAAAAAATAAAGTAAATAAATAAATGTAGGTAGTAATTAAATTATACAAGGAGACATAAATGTATATATTTTAATTAGTGCCTTTACTTATTCACCTTTGTTATAATTACCTTATTTGTTTATTCAACTTTATTTATTACTAATTTTTTTAATGTATTTATTTATGTGTGTGTTTTAATATTTTTGTCTGTTTTATTCTTCCTTTGTATTTATTTACCTTATTTATTTTCACCCATGGTATTTATTTCTGCCTGTCTTTTTTAAATTTTTGTATGCATTTCTGCCTCATTATGCAAATGAGGAGGGGCTGTGTCTCAAGGGGTCATCTTCTCTGCTATTGGTGGACCAGTCAGACAGGAGAGCTCCTACTCTGCCTGCAGACATCAACGATCTTGCCCCTCACACAGTCAGATGGCTTCCTTCAGTGCGCTGAGGTGTTTAACAACTCTGAAGACAATACTACCAGCAATGTCTTCCTTCTCTTTTCACGTAGACGCTCCGACAGACAGTGCTTTCAGTTTGCTGCATGCATGGACACAGAACTGTGGTATAGGGAGAAGCACACGGTCAGCTGGCTGCAGCTAAATCTGGAGTGCACTCGTATTCAATTCTGTATGGTAAATTCAGTTTTAACGGAGCAGAGCGAGCTGACAGGCAGAGTTAGAGACTTTTTCTGTCTGTTTCTCTCTTTACAAAGACGCATGTTGCAGTCAGAGTCTTCTCTGAGATGCGAGCACGACATACAACACAATTTATCAAATTACACAACGGATATACAGTATGAAAATAAGATTGATTGGATTATACTCACAGGAAGTATAAAACCTCTTACATGGGTCTATTAAAAGTAAAGTAACACAAAAATGTCAGGGAAATTACTTTACTTAGATTTAAGTGCTGCAGTTGTACATTTGAAATACCTTCCTACCTTTCTGATAGGAAGCCTTCTTGAGGTGGTATAAAACATTTCTTCTTATATTCTGATTTGAGTTGTGGACAACTATGACCACATGAATTAAAAAAACATTTCACTGCCCAAGTCAGATATAACACAAGTCTTGATCATCAGACTACATGCTGTACAGTATTTGTGGACAGATTTTGTCCCAGGATTTCTTATGCATTTCTTCTTCTTCGTTGCATGATTTAGAATAATAAGGTGAGAAATGGGTCTATTCTGAGTTCATCCTGCACTGCAGCAGCTAATAAAGTCCATTTAATCCCAAAAATGCTTTTCTTTTAGGCAGGCTGGAGCAGAAAACAACTCACCTTTCTCAAGTTGTACAGTAATGTCACATGTGTATGAAGGTGGATCAAACAAGCTAATCTTAAATGTCAAAGTAGAGAGGAGCCTAGTAGGCCTATTTATTTTCATTCATTACACAATATGAATAAGCTATGCAGACAGTTGTAAAGAAAGAACATCTTTTTCTTCTGTTCTCTACTTGTTATAGTTACACAGTATTAGGGGTGTGGGCTGTATTAAAAGTATCCACTGTTCTCCCATGCTCTAACACACAGTAACGATGAAATGTGTGCTGTTCTCACATTCTTCCTCTGTATGTACACATAAACAACAAGGCAGGGAAATATAAAAGGAATTTATTTTATTGTTTGGGTACATTATTGTTCAGTGTACATGTTCACATCTGAAACAAACTTTACGTGCTTGATAACTCTCCCACCCCGCAGACATCTACACGTCAATACCGATTTATATTCATAGCGGCAAGTGCTATGTAGCTCCACATAGGGGACACAGGAAGTGACATATAGCACATTCATGCGGCGTCGGAACCGCGTAGGAAATTCACAGCCGCACCGGCAGAGCTCCAGAATGTGCAACTCGGCCGGCTCACGCGCGGACGCGCTTACAAGTGCGAGGGCCCGCCCAACGCTGCTTGCAGCTTTAATTCTAGTCTGTTCATGGTGTTGTAGCTGCAGCGTTTTCTGGCCTCTTTTTTTTTTAAAATCATGTGCAACTGAGTTTATTTATAAAGATCTGAAACAGAACCAGAGAGCCTGTTGTGGTTTGGGCTCAGTCAACATGGAACCTGGACCACCTGGGGCAGACCGTGGAGACTGTAGTGGACTACACTTCCCTTCCTGGACAGCATCACCACCCAGGACCCCCAGCTGAGGACACAACAGTCTGTAAAGCACGTCACTGATCAGACTGTTGATTTATATCCATCACTTAAAGTTCTGCTGTTCAGGACTCCAGGAGCCCTGATCTGGTCCTCCGAGCAGCAGGTGGTCTTGCTGCAGCCTGGCAGACCCTGTGAAACTGAAGGTTCCTCTCACGCTTAACAGAACAAACATCAGGTCCAGTTTACGTCTTTATTGAAAAGCAACATGAGCGACTGATTTACAGGAAAATTCAGATACACAAACTTTCCTCTGCACAACAGTTCAGCTCGCGTCCAGCTGCAGGTTCCGGCCCGTCCGGCGTGAAACCGCTCGTCACCAGAGCCCGACGGCGAGGGCTCGTCCTCCAGCGCCTGTGAAAGGAGGAGACACGTCAGCGTCACCAGTTCACACTCCGCCCACTGCAAACCAGAAGCCACAAAGATCCAGATCAGGTCACCGCGGTCTGACCGCCTGCTCAGGTGACCTCCAGCCAGCTGGGATCAGATGAACGCTTCGGTCGGTCTTTGTCACGGCGCCCGGCTCTGAGAACAAACTGCCTGGCCGGGCGCTACAATTCGGCCTTTTGTTCACATCATCTCCCAGCTGACTTTAGCCCCGCCCACTCTGACAGGATGCTGGTTCAGATGTTCACTCACCGCCGCGTTGGAGCCCTGACCTCAGCGGCGACATCAGCTTCATCTCCAGCCGGTCGTCCTGTCAGAGCCAATCAGAGAGCAGAGTGAAGCAACAGGTAGACCCTGATCAGCCGGTCCTCTATAAACCCTCAGAGCCAGGATCAGAATACGCTTCAGTCCGGTTTTGTCACGGCCCCCCCTCTGTGAACAGACTGCTGGGGGGGCTTCAGTCGGCCTTTCGTTTAATCACTTCCTGGCAGGTAAACCAGTCCACACACACCTGGACTCTGTTTAGTGGATCTTACCTTTGACCCCGAGCTGAAGGGCGGCAGAGCCAGATCACACAGGTCCTGGTTCACTTCTGGCCTGCAGGACTGGTTCTTGTTGGACCTGGAAAAGGACAGAGACCGGTCAGTTAGTCCTGCTTCTTACAAACGCAGGTTCTGGGTTTTCTGGATAACTAAATCAGATAGGTGACGTCACAGAGTCTCACCTGGACCACGTGTTCACCTGAGACGGGTTCAGCACCAGCAGAACCCGTCTTCCCTCCGGGTTCATTCAGCAGTGGCGCCGCTACCAAAATTTCATCCCATCATTTCTGTCTACGTCTCGCTGTGCAGCGACACGCCGCCAGCTTCCTCTCATGGTGCAGAGGACCTGACCGCTGTTCTCAGGGCAGGAGAGCGAGCGGTCAGGCTGCAGTAAATGTACAGTGACGGTCAGTTAATAGAAGCCCGTTTCCTGCCGGCGGTTAGCGGCAGCTAACGTCTGAGCGGGAAGCTAGCGGCTCATTAGCTGCTCTGTAACTTCAGCTGCGTTTAAAGTGAAGTTAACGAGCAGCAGCTCCCGACTTCCTGCTCCTCCAGAGATCAGCTGCACATCCACACCTCCAGTTTACAGGCCGTTTGATGCCGTGACCACGAGTGACGCCAACGAGGAGTTCTGTTTGAGTTTTAATGAGCGAATTAAATGAGGCGGCGTTCCTCGTGCTGCCCGTTCAAACTGATAAAGGCAGAAGCTGTAAAGACAAACAGTCGAGTCTGTGACGGGTCATGCGAAACGCGTTCCCAACAGGAAACAGAATCAGCTGCCCGAGTCGGTCAGGTGACCTCCAGCCAGCTGGGATCAGATGAACGCTTCGGTCGGTCTTTGTCACGGCGCCCGGCTCTGAGAACAAACTGCCTGGCGCTACAATTCGGCCTTTTGTTCACATCATCTCCCAGCTGGCGTTAGCCCCGCCCACTCTGACAGGATGCTGGTTCAGAGACTTTGGATATCTACTCTAAGCCATAGTCAGACGTCTAAACCAGACCGCTGCACGAAGCAGTGAAGAGCCTGACTATCTGAGAGGACCGCAGTGAATTCTGGGTAAAACACACTGAGACACTTTTCAAAAACAAAAAAAGGCAGATTGAGGCGCAGCCAGCCGCTCGGTGCAGGTTCCCCTCGGGGGGGAAGCAGTGTAATAGTTAAGGACATTTGACTTGGAACATTTAGTGGAGCGGTAGAAATGCTTCATTTGTTAAATAATGACCGTTAACCTTAAGGTGCGGAGCGTCAGGAAAGAGCCAACAACACGGTACAAGACGCCACGAAGAAATGTTTAAGAGGAAATCTCCTGAAACGGGAGGCGGCAGTACTTCAGCTGCTCCCTGGGTCAACGATGAACCGTCCTCACTGGGGGACATTCACAGCAGGTCACTGTGGCCCCTAAAAACTTAACAGGAGCCACTTCCCTTTTCTCAGGAATCCTGAGGGACACTTCACGACCTTCCAACATAATTTAACGCTGCTGCGCCACTTTGAGCTTTAACTGCTTCAGTCAGATTCAGCTTTAAGGGGGGAATTTAAATCCATTTATAACCGTTTTAGCGCCTTTGTGTTCCCGGTTGTAACCTCACCTGAAAATTGAGGCACTGACCAGCTTTCTCCGTTACCTACAACAGCCTGTCGAGACCTGCTGTTTGTGTGACGGGCTGCTCGGACTTCCTGCCAAAATCCATCGCCTGACATTTGCGACGACGTTTAGACGCGCAACATTACTGCAACTCATGTTAAACAGTCAGTTGTGTTTTAGTTGATCATTTCAAATATATGCAAAAAGAAATCAAGTAAACAAAACAAAGTGATCAGATTAAATAGTTACAGCTAAGGACTTTAAACTGTCAGTGTCCATTACATATTCGAAAATGAGTTGGGGGGGGGGGGACCAAACTTATTTAATCCCATATCCACTAATCAAGAGCTTACAAATAATCAACCCGCCGTGTTCCAGATAATGTTAGTTTGCCAGCTGACATATTCTCAGGTATGTAGAGGGTGAAACCTTACTGCCAGAAGCCACTAAAAAAACCACACAACGCACCTTTAACTTACGTTTATCTTTAGATAGATGGAGGCTGTAAAACTAAACACTTTGATCGACCACTGTGTAAACATAGTTCAACCGGGCCAGAAGGGAACAGAGCTGGAGAATAAACGTCGGCAGCGCAGCACAGACGTTTGCGATCAACGGCTGCCGTCTGCTTCGGAAAGCTGATCCGTGTACATTATTATCACAATAACTTCTGTTTTACATCCATTTTACTGAACAGATTGGCACAAAGGCATCCCGGCTCCACCTGACTGCTACAGGGGCCCCGACACACAACGAGGAGGAGGAGGAGCTAAGATAAATGATCATCATATTAAGTATATTGTTAATATTAAACTGTTAGTTTGATATCATCTCGTTACTATATTCATTATAGTAGTTCAGTATTTAGCTCACTCTGATAATATTAATTCCAGCTGTTTGTTTGGAGTCTTTTTTATTCATTAACTTTGTGCAAGAAAATGTTCTACGTGGTGGTTGGTCCCTTTATTTTAAGTAGCCTACCAGCTCCTCACTAATCATAACTGTTTACTGTAGCACGTCATGTCCTGCTCCATCCAGGCTGAGATGATCTGTTCACAAAAAGTGACGCTGATGAGAAGAAGTTGAACGTATTTCATTAAGAGGCACAGATGTAGCTAAACAGCCAGCTAACGTTAGCCAGACGCCGCGGCTTATATTTTCCCCCCCGTTGTCTTCAGTCTCACCGCTTCACCCGCTGGCGGCGCCTCTTGTTTGAGTAACAGGGCTGTTCAGTCCGACCATGTTTACAACGATTAGCACTGGGGGCCCGGCGTGGTGGAAGGTTACGGTCGGTTGTAAGTCAGTTTTCCGCGTCGCACAGACCTGTATCAGTGTGAAAGGCTCACGCGGCAGATCCCTGCGCCCAACGTTAGACAAAATAACGCGCTACGTCCTGCTGTCTAGTAATTTTGGCTATGCAACATAAACACGTTCACCAACGCGTCGGACAAACAGGACGTTCACATTGACAGAGAGATCTACAAAATTTAATGCCTTGTTAAAAACGAGTGTAAGACTTTTTAATGGCCTTAATTTTCACAAAATTTCCTCTTAAGACTTTAAGACCCCGCGGACGTGTCCGGTGGTTACCATGGCAACACAATCCTAGACCAAAGTTAGCCCGGGGGTCAGGTGTCTCGTCGTTGTGGTCTAAACTCTAAAGTCTTTATTTTATGAACCTTGCATTAGACGAGTCTAGCACTGGAGACCGTCCCAGATGTTCACTCACCGCCGCGTTGGAGCCCTGACCTCAGCGGCGACATCACAGCTTCATCTCCAGCCGGTCGTCCTGTCAGAGCCAATCAGAGAGCAGAGTGAAGCAACAGGTAGACCCTGATCAGCCGGTCCTCTATAAACCCTCAGAGCCAGGATCAGAATACGCTTCAGTCCGGTTTTGTCACGGCCCCCCCTCTGTGAACAGACTGCTGGGGGGGCTTCAGTCGGCCTTTCGTTTCATCACTTCCTGGCAGGTAAACCAGTCCACACACACCTGGACTCTGTTTAGTGGATCTTACCTTTGACCCCGAGCTGAGGGGCGGCAGAGCCAGATCACACAGGTCCTGGTTCACTTCTGGCCTGCAGGACTGGTTCTTGTTGGACCTGGAAAAGGACAGAGACCGGTCAGTTAGTCCTGCTTCTTACAAACGCAGGTTCTGGGTTTTCTGGATAACTCTAAATCAGATAGGTGACGTCACAGAGTCTCACACCTGGACCACGTGTTCACCTGAGACGGGTTCAGCACCAGCAGCACAAACTCAACTACTGGCCGAACTCAGGCGGCGGGAGGGAAGAGGTTTCAGTAACGTTGTGAACATTTTCACTAGCACCGAGTTCATGTTCACGTTAAAGACAAAGGAAACTACGGGAGCACGTGGCCGGAAGTGAAGACACATCTCCGACAGGGAGCAGCGTATAAACGTTAAAGTCCACTTTAGAAACAGAACTTTAGAAACCGGAGCAGCAGACACGTTAGCAGCGAGCTGCCTAACGCAGCGTCAGCCAGGTTGGCCGCCATCTTTCTAGACATTCCCGCCACACGGGCGCTGTTTTCAGTCCTGTCTGCTTGATAGACGGAGTTTGGACTCCAGCTCACCTTCAGCGGATCCATCAGGGCCGGTTTGTCCGGGTCTCAGTCCACAGAGGAGCCTGGAACTCACGTTAGCCGCTGCTGCTAAGTTAGCTAATGGCGCACACGCCGGCCTGTTGCCTGGAAACGAGCCTTTGATCAGCAGCAGCTACGTCACATCAGCGGACAGCTTCCCGCGCCCAGCGCCACGCCTCTTTATACGACCCAGCGACCAATCACAGCGCGTTGTTGTTCTTCTTCTGGTGTTCGGCGGGTGGCAGACTGACCGCCACCTTCTGGGCTGGCGTGCAGCGGCCTGATATCAGTGACAGGAAATAGTGATCAAGAAGACTGAAGTGATTCAAACAGTAGAATCTGACAAAGAACAGAACAATTGTGTTTTATTTAAAATACTGGGAATAAATTATATAATATATTACAAACTCTTTTTTTACTAAAATCTAAATAAAGTAATGTAATCAAATATAAAACTGACGCTACAGCTGTATTAGTTGAATATGGGGAAAGTATTTTATACATTTATGTATTTTCATAAAGAAAAAAATCTGAAAAAAGTTAACCCCGCCATGCTGCCTTTACGGACTGCCACTGAAATCGGATGTACTGCTTTCTTATGTTGGTGAGGCTGTCCGGCAGATAATTTATTTATTTAATGTGTGTTTACATTATAAACAGGTTTCATACGTTTGAGGGGACGATCTGAATTAAAACACTCCACGTGGTTAAAGCGATATTTGTGTGGATGTGGTGGTGAATAATGTTCATTTCATAGGTTCTTTATGTTTGAATCTGTCATTTTTCGACAGTGAATCTGGTCAAATAAATTACCCAAATAAGATTTGGTTACTACGAGTTAAAACGAGCTGCCACATTATGAATTAAATGTAAAGAAATCGCCACAGTTCGATCTCTTTATTTACAAACTTACGAAGTTTTTATGCATTCAAATCTCGTATTTACGGCGTGATGAAGGCAGCACGCGCGTGTGACTGAATTGACCGTTATTAGTGAAAAACAACAGCAACCGTCAGATTAAGTTTTAACCATACAGTCTACGGTTTTAACTGGTTTCCCCCCGACAGATTGGTTAATATAGTTGTTTTAAATTAAGTAATTTCATACTTTAAGAAACTCGAGACAGAAAGAAGACGGTTTAACGTTACAACGGACAGATGGACGGTAAAGACGAGCGGTTGGAGCCTGTCCGGGGCTTCGCTGTCAAAGCTTTGAGGTTGGACCCTGAAACATGGCGGGAGTTCGTCTCTGAGGAGGAGAACCAGGTGACCTTCAGCACTTTCTTCAACACCCAGGACTGCACTCACCTGTTCATCTGTCGGGGTCCAGACTCTGGACTCTCCGTCAGCCTCGACTTCCCCAAAAATGTCCAAACCAAAGTTATCTGTGTCTCCAAGACGGGCCGCGAGGTCATCAGTAAAGAAAACGCCAGGAAGAGTTTAATGATTGAAGAAGTCCAGGGAGAGGACGCCATGAGCTTCATCATCTCGGTCTCTGAGGAGGTAAGGCGGCTGACTGCGAGCTAACTTAAGCTAAGTTTCAAGTTAAGGCTAACAGAAACAGGCTAAGTAAGTTAAGCGAGACCAAGTTAAGCTAACTTAAGTTACAATAAGTTAAGTCTAACTGTAATGTGGTAGGTTTCATAAGTACACTGTAAATAAAAAGGATAAAGCAAGCGGGAACCTCCGCGGGAAGCGGGAAGAGCCTTAAACCTGCGTCCTCTCTAGCGGCCAGCAGGGGGCGACTTAAACCTGCGTCCTCTCTAGCGGCCAGCAGGGGGCGACTTAAACCTGCGTCCTCTCTAGCAACCAGCAGGGGGCGACTTAAACCTGCGTCCTCTCCAGCAACCAGCAGGGGGCGACTCCAGCGGCTGCAGAAAGAAAATGTTTCTACTTGTCAGCTGATTTATTCCCTCAGTAAACACTTTCCTGATGAGTTTATGGTCTCAGTCGCTAGTTTCAAGTCTTCTTCAACACAGCATGATGTTCATTTAGTAAATTATGGTCCCATTTAGAGGAACAGAGACCAGGAAGAAGGGGAGGCTTTAGGGCGGGGCTACAAGCTGATTGACAAGACGCTACCATGGCGACCTGTCAATCAGGACAGAGGCGACTCGTATCCTGATTGAAGCTAGCTAGCTCCACCATCTCGTCCAAATATGGTTACGTCTGGTTCCAAGAAACCAAGACTACTACTACAAACTAACGGGGGACGTCACGATGGCTCCGCCCACTTTTGTCATACAGTCTGTGGGCTAAAGTAAAAAACTAAGTTAGGATAACTTAAGGCTAATTAAGGTAAAGTAAGTTAAAGCTTACATGCTAATGCTAATTTAGGTTAGACTAGCTAGAATAAAGACTAATGGTTACAACAGAGCTTGGTAAGTCAGGCTAACGATAATATGAAGACTAAGTCAGATAAGCTCCACCTGCAGGACGTCTAGGCTGTGACTAACAGCTGGAGGTCGTCTCTCCCTCCTCAGGTGACCTGCCCATTGCTTAGCAACCCGGAGGTGAGCAGCAGCTGGGCGGCGGGCGTGGCCGAGGAGGCGCTGAGGTTCCTGGAGAAACAGAAGAACGAGGCGCTGGTGATGAAGGCTCAGATAGAGGGGCGGACCTTCCTACCGTATCCCGACGCCCTCCGTTACCACAATTTCCACGACGATATCCATGACGACGCCCTACATGAAGACAATGTCCACGACGACCGTGAGGGGCGGTAGGACAGACACACCCGCAGCTTATGTGATTTCTTTGTTCCAGCCTGACCTGTAAACGCATCACACACTACATGATTTACCACACCAGTAACTGAAAGAGATACCAGTACCCTTAAAGTGATACCAGTACCTGAAAGAGATAACAGTACCAGTACCTGAAAGTGATACCAGTACCAGTAACTGAAAGTGATACCAGTACCCTTAAAGTGATACCAGTACCTGAAAGAGATAACAGTACCAGTAACTGAAAGAGATACCAGTACCAGTACCTGAAAGTGATACCAGTACCTGAAAGAGATACCAGTACCAGTAACTGAAAGAGATACCAGTACCAGTAACTGAAAGAAATACCAGTACCAGTACCTGAAAGACATACCAGTACCAGTAACTGAAAGAAATACCAGCACCAGTACCCTGTAAGTGATACCAGTACCCTTAAAGAGATACCAGTAACTGAAAGAGATACCAGCACCAGTACAGTTAGTGATACTAGTACCCTTAACAGTTCCCCCGAAAGTGACACCAGTACCTGAAAGAGATACCAGTACCCTGAAAGTGATACCAGTACCAGTATCCTGAAAGAGATACCACTACCCTGAAAGAGATACCAGTACCAGTACCCTGAAAGTGATACAGTACCCTGAAAGATATACCAGTACCAGTACCCTGAAAGAGATACCAGTACCAGTATCCTGAAAGAGATACCAGTACCAGTAACTGAAAGAGATACCAGTATCCTGAAAGAGATACCAGTACCCTGAAAGTGATACCAGTACCAGTACCAGTGATACGGTACCTGAAAGAGATACCAGTACCCTTAAAGTGATACCAGTACCTGAAAGAGATACTAGTACCAGTACCCTTAAAGTGATACCAGTACCAGTAACTGAAAGAGATACCAGTACCTGAAAGTGATACCAGTACCTGAAAGTGATACCAGTACCAGTAACTGAAAGAGATACCAGTACCCTTAAAGTGATACCAGTACCTGAAAGAGATACTAGTACCAGTACCTGAAAGTGATACCAGTACCAGTAACTGAAAGAGATACCAGTACCCTTAAAGTGATACCAGTACCTGAAAGAGATACCAGTACCAGTACCTGAAAGAGATACCAGCACCAGTACCCTTAAAGTGATACCAGTACCCTTAAAGAGATACCAGTACCCTTAAAGAGATACCAGTACCCTTAAAGTGATACCAGTACCTGAAAGTGATACCAGTACGCTTAAAGTGACACCAGTACGCTTAAAGTGACACCAGTAACTGAAAGAGATACCAGCACCAGTACAGTTAGTGATACTAGTACCCTTAACAGTTCCCCCGAAAGTGACACCAGTACCTGAAAGAGATACCAGTACCCTGAAAGTGATACCAGTACCAGTATCCTGAAAGAGATACCACTACCCTGAAAGAGATACCAGTACCAGTACCCTGAAAGTGATACAGTACCTGAAAGAGATACCAGTACCAGTATCCTGAAAGAGATACCAGCACCCTGAAAGAGATACCAGTACCAGTATCCTGAAAGAGATACCAGTACCCTGAAAGATATACCAGTACCAGTACAGTTAGTGATACTAGTACCCTTAACAGTTCCCCCGAAAGTGACACCAGTAACTGAAAGAGATACCAGCACCAGTACAGTTAGTGTTACTAGTACCCTTAACAGTTCCCCCGAAAGTGACACCAGTACCTGAAAGAGATACCAGTACCCTGAAAGTGATACCAGTACCAGTATCCTGAAAGAGATACCACTAACCTGAAAGAGATACCAGTACCAGTACCCTGAAAGAGATACCAGTACCAGTATCCTAAAAGAGATACCAGTACCCTGAAAGAGATACCAGTACCAGTATCCTGAAAGAGATACCAGTACCCTGAAAGATATACCAGTACCAGTACCCTGAAAGAGATACCAGTACCAGTATCCTGAAAGAGATACCAGTACCCTGAAAGAGATACCAGTACCCTGAAAGTGATACCAGTACCAGTATCCTGAAAGAGATGCCAGTACCCTGAAAGTGATACCAGTACCAGTATCCTGAAAGAGATATCAGTACCCTGAAAGAGATACCAGTACCCTGTAAGAGATGCCAGTACCCTGAAAGTGATACCAGTACCAGTATCCTGAAAGAGATATCAGTACCCTGAAAGAGATACCAGTACCCTGTAAGAGATGCCAGTACCCTGAAAGTGATACCAGTACCAGTATCCTGAAAGAGATACCAGTACCAGTAACTGAAAGAGATACCAGTACCCTGTAAGAGATGCCAATACCCTGAAAGTGATACCAGTACCAGTATCCTGAAAGAGATACCAGTACCCTGTAAGAGATGCCAATACCCTGAAAGTGATACCAGTACCAGTATCCTGAAAGAGATACCAGTACCCTGTAAGAGATACCAATACCCTGAAAGAGATACCAGTACCCTGTAAGAGATGCCAATACCCTGAAAGTGATACCAGTACCAGTATCCTGAAAGAGATACCACTACCCTGTAAGAGATACCACTACCCTGTAAGAGATGCCAATACCCTGAAAGAGATACCAGTACCCTGTAAGAGATGCCAATACCCTGAAAGAGATACCAGTACCCTGTAAGAGATGCCAGTACCCTGAAAGAGATACCACTACCCTGTAAGAGATACCACTACCCTGTAAGAGATGCCAATACCCTGAAAGAGATACCAGTACCCTGTAAGAGATGCCAGTACCCTGTAAGAGATGCCAATACCCTGAAAGAGATACCAGTACCCTGTAAGAGATGCCAATACCCTGAAAGTGATACCAGTACCAGTATCCTGAAAGAGATACCAGTTCTATTCAATTCAATTCAATTTTATTTATATAGCGCCAAATCACAACAACAGTTATCTCACAGCGCTTTTCATAAAAGAGCAGGTCTAGACCGAACTCTGTGATGATATTTACAGAAGCCCAACAGTTCCCACCAAGAGCAGCACTAGGAGACAGAGGCAAGGAAAAACTTCCTTTAAGAGGCAGAAACCTCGAGCAGAACCATGACTCAGGGTGGGCGACCATCTGCCTCCACCGGTTGGGGTGAGAGAGAGAGAGAGAGAGAGGGAGGGGGGGGGGGGGGGGTGAGAGAGAGAGAGGGATGGAAGGAGAGAGAGAGAGCGAGAGAGAGGGAGAGGGATGGAAGGAGAGAGAGGGAGAGGGATGGAAGGAGAGAGAGAGAGCGAGAGAGAGAGAGTGAGAGGGATGGAAGGAGAGAGAGAGCGAGAGAGAGAGAGAGGGAGAGGGATGGAAGGAGAGAGAGAGAGAGGGATGGAAGGAGAGAGAGAGAGAGAGAGTGAGAGGGATGGAAGGAGAGAGAGAGAGCGAGAGAGAGAGAGGGAGAGAGAGAGGGAGAGGGATGGAAGGAGAGAGAGAGAGCGAGAGAGAGAGAGGGAGAGGGATGGAAGGAGAGAGAGAGAGAGAGAGGGATGGAAGGAGAGAGAGAGGGAGAGGGATGGAAGGAGAGAGAGAGAGAGAGAGAGAGAGAGAGTGAGAGGGAGGAAGGAGAGAGAGAGAGAGAGAGAGAGGGAGAGGGATGGAAGGAGAGAGAGAGAGAGAGGGAGGGAAGGAGAGAGAGAGAGAGAGAGGGATGGAAGAGAGAGAGAGAGAGAGAGGGATGGAAGAGAGAGAGAGAGAGAGGCAGCCTACACAATACACACAGAGGTACAGACAGTAAAGGTGATGTTGCTATAGACTAAATGAAAAATGGTACAGATATTTATAATAGTGTTAATGATAACAGTCGTAATGTTAATGATTATAATAACAATAATAACAATAGGACTAGTAACAATAGTCGTTGCAGCAGAGGGTGTCGAGCAGGAACACGGGGGCAGCAGGGACCCGCAACCACAGATCCAGACTCCACAGCTCCAGAGCCAGAAACACCTGCAGGAAGTGATAGGAGAGAGGAGAGGGACGAGAAAGCACAAGACTACCAGAAAGGGGAGAAGTTGTGTTAGTAACATGCAATAATGGGATGAGCGCAGTGCTCTGGTGGGGTAGTAAGGTACTATGAGCTCTTTAAGATAAGATGGTGCCTGACCATTAAGAGCTTTGTAGGTAAGAAGAATGATTTTAAATTGCAGAGAAACTAAAACAGGAGAAATATGATCTCTTTTCCTGGTTCCTGTCAGAACACGTGCTGCAGCATTCTGGATTAGCTGAAGAGTCTTTTTCGAGCAGCCTGATAATAAGGAATTGCAGTAATCCAGCCTAGAAGTAACAAATGCATGGACTAGTTTTTCTGCGTCATTTTTAGACAGGATGTTCCTCATTTCGCAATATTACGTAGGTGAAAAAAGGCGGTCCTTGAAATTTGCTTAATGTGAGACTTAAACGACATGTCCTGATCAAAGATAACTCCAAGATTCCTCACAGTGGTGCTGGAGGCCAGGCGATGCCATCAAGGGAAACTATATCTTTAGATAATGCGTCACGGAGGTGCTTAGGCCCCAGAACAATAGATAGATATAACCAAGTATCATCGGCATAACAATGAAAGCTTATGAAATATTTCCTGATAATATTGCCTAAAGGAAGCATATATAAAGTGAAGAGGATTGGTCCGAGGACAGATCCTTGAGGAACTCCATGACTAACTTTGGCGTGCATGGAGGACTCATCGTTAACATGTACAAACTGAAATCGATCTGATAAATAGGACTTAAACCAGCTTAGAGCGGTTCCTTTAATGCCAATGAAATATTCCAGTCTCTGCAATAGGATCTGATGGTCAATGGTATCAAATGCAGCACTAAGATCTAATAAAACCAGTACAGAGACAAGTCCTTTGTCTGATGCAATAAGGAGGTCATTAGTAATTTTCACCAGTGCTGTCTCTGTGCTATGATGCACCCTTAAAGTGATACCGATACCAATAGAGTACTACTTCGTTCCATTCCATTCATTAGCCTCTTTCACACAGAGATTCTGAAGTAAACGCAGAAAGAATATCCACCAACATGCAGCATTG
>NW_024044551.1:0-31185 GCF_014851395.1 Micropterus salmoides | reverse complement strand
CATTGGGACTGCCGCAGGGTATGGTATACCAGGGCGCAATAGAGTGACCTCAAATCCACGACTGAGCTTCACAATAGTCCCTAGAAGAGTTAACTGGGAAACAGGCAAATTTGGGTGCATTACAAAAACACCAGCAGGAGACGGAACGGAGAGATTAAACAATCCACAAGGGAAAGGAAACATAAGCCAGGAGTTACAGTAGATAAGTACTGGTAACGATAAAACTAAAGACAGATGAGAATCAGAGATACGTAGAACACATCGTGTAAGACAGGGCTATATGGGGGCAGGAATAGTGAAGGAACAAGGGAACGCAACTCCAATGGGAGTGGTGATAAACAATCACTCAGATCAAAAAGAATTTATTGAAAAATGCATGAAAAAGTGGCATGGGAGAACAAAAGGAAAACTAAAGTGGCTTTACAAGGCACCTTCATGGAAGCATACTGTGAGAAGTGGCAACAAATATAAAACACATAGTCCAGAGACACAAGTGAGAAAAGAGAAGGAAGCGTGCAAGGGAAAGAGAGGTGTTAGGTGGTTTAAATTCGAAGGGTACCGCAACATGCATAAAGATCCACCCCAAACCTCCACCAGCAGTTAAGAAAGTATGATAGACAGAACAGGAAGTGAAAACAAACAGGGACAGCAGAAGGCCACTGCAACTGAGTGGTCAACCAAACCACCACCGCCTTATTCCCAGATAGTCACACACCTAGAACAGGTATTTATCCAGTACTAGAGACACTTGAGGGAGAGGAGAGACAAGAAGTAGAGGGAGAGCTGGAGGGAAAGTTTACAATGACCCTGACCAAGCAGACTCACAGCAAAGAAAAGACAGCAGAAGAAGAGATGAGAGAATGGAGAAGAGAGGGAGGAGAGATGGACTGGTGCCAGAGAGAGTGCACGCCTAACCCTGCAACGCTTCATCTATTGGGCAAGGCATCCCGAGGAACAAAACCTCAAGTTTCTCTGAGCATGAGCGGAGATTCACAAGGAAGAAGAGACAGAGAAAACTACTACCAAGAGGTGAGAAGAGAATTCAAGCCTGAAGTAATGAACAGAGTGGATTACTGGCTAAAGGAAGTAAGTGCTCAGACATCACCAAAGAAAGAAAGATGGGAACCAGATGACAGTAGCAGAAGACACACCAGCAGAGATACAGCTGGAGGAGAAGAATACACCCCACTCAAGCTGTCAGATTTGCCAATCACAACAAAGCAACAACAACAGGAGAGGCTGAAAAGACAACAAGAATGGGAACAGGCCAGCCCCAAGACATGAGAAGAACGCATGAAGGAAATGAAAACACTGGATGAGACCATCCGGAGAGAGGAGGAGGAGCTGCGTAGGCTGGAAGCAGAAGAAAAAAGGCTGCTAGCACAGTGGGACAAAATCCACAAAGATTCAGACAGAGTGCTAACAACTCCACACACTGTGAGAATGGACTAAGTGGCATCATGACAACGAGAGTCCGACACATGCAGAAGCACAAAAAGTGTTGGAGAATGTGGAAACCAGAGTGCATGAAATGACCAATCGACAACTGCAACAGATTAATGGCACTAATGATTATGTAAAAGTGCTAAGGAATGGAAGAAGAATCGTACCCACAGTTCCCAAGAAGAAGCGATCACGTGCTACACTATTCCTCTGCTAGAAGAAGAAGAAGAGGAGGAAGAAGAATATGAGGAGGAAGAGGAGCATCCTCGTGGACTCATGTGCCCACTGATAACAAAGGCTCAAGGACAAACGGCATATGTAGCCTGGGGATTCGCTGACATGGTGGGACTAGCCAGCAGACTGCCAGATCTAACTGAAGGTGCCAATAAGTGGATCACAGCACTGGAAGAAGTACAGCAGGAGTGACACTGGCTTTAGGAGACATCAAAGCCCTATTGATGCATGTTGTGGGGAAACACGCCACGGAAGACATCATGAACGCAGCTAAACTACCTTTGGTAGTGAAAGGAAACATGGCAGATGGCATAGGCTTTAGTGGACATCGGACTAGAGTGTGGGCTGAGCTGAGAAGACTGTATCCGGAGAAAATGGATCCATCCAAACTGGATGGTGAAAGGCTGAAGGACGATGAATGTCCAACCAAGTTCCTGATTAACTTCCAGAAGAAGTGGAGAGATGAAACTGGAAGTGCTTGGAACACCAATGACACCACGAAAAGCCTGTTTAAAGTGATGATAAAGAAAACCATGCCTCCAGAGGTCCAGAAGCGACTGGACAATGTGGTTGGACTCATGAAGATGGAATGGCCACTATTCTCTGAACACATTGTACATCATGTGGAAAATTGGTGAAAAGAAGAGAAGAAGAAGCTAACAAAAACTTGGCCACCAAATTGACCCAATTACAACTGAATGAATTAACTAAAGCAAAGAAGGAGAAGAGCAAGACACAAGCTCTCCCGTGGTGACCGCAGAATTATCTCAGCCAACTCTTCCTGTAGTTGTGGCACCGCAGGCACCTGCAACGACGCAACCATTGACACTAGCACAGCCACCACAGGTACCCCCAATGATGACACAAGGAGGTGTGCAACCTGTGCCACCTCAACAAGGGTACACACCACAACAAGGCTACCCGCAGCAGGGTTACCCACAACAGAGCTACCAGCAGCGAGGAAACTACCAACCACAAGGAGGCTATCCACCTCAAGGAAGCGCAGGAGGGTACAACCGATACCAGACACAGCAGAGACCCAGAGGTGGCCCAAATAGACGTGGAGGATGGAGAGGCCCAATGGGACCATCACCAATGCGTCGCACACAATCCAATCCACAGCTGAACCAACCACAAGGGGCGTTGAACACTTGCTGGGGGTGTGGAGAATCTGGACACCAGCGACGAGACTGCGAAACCCATCCTTGGGAAGGGCCGATGTATGGATGGCAATAGGGGAGCCCAGAGGAGCCTGAGGGGGAATTAATAGGAATAGCCATTTCATCACGACCACAAGAAGAGCCTACCATGACAGTTACGATTTATGATGAAGACCACCAATTTATGGTAGACTCTGGAGCCACATACTCTTGTATTGGAAAATCCGGCTCAAACCACCCCCTTTCAGAGTCATCAGTAAAAACAGTAGGCTTCTCTGGGAAAACACAAATAATACCTTTAACACAGCCGGTACCAATGAAGATTGCAGGAAAAACTATTGTGTCACCATTATTATACCGACAACACTCCAATGTGCCTGATGGGACGAGATCTACTCTGTCAATTAAAGGCTCAAATAATGTGCACCCCAACTGGATTGCACATAGAGTTTCCAGAAGATCACACAACCTACAGAGTGGCAGAACACACTGCAGGGATGATGCCCCTAACCAAATTACCAGAAGAACCATACCAAGAAGAAGTAAAAGAAAAATACAGAGTCATGCCCAAGGTATATTGGATTAAACTTCAGCTGCGTTCCCAGCTGCAGCAACTATGGGAAACACAGAATACAAAAGCACATCTAGGAGAGATCGGCAGAAGGCCCCAGTTGCCACTACATTGCACCCTCCATTATGATGAAAGACAGCAACACCAAGATTATGAAACCTTATGGGATGAAGTGATTAACAAGACTCTGCACTATCTGACAGTCCAAATGTGTACATAGGACCACAAGGAGCAGCGGCAGCTGTCATCCTCCCACCAGAACTGCAGATTGGTTCGCGGTTTCGGGCTCTGTCCCACACGTGACCTTGCTTGTGTCAGAAGGTTATGAGTCCCATGATTTAGGACCTATGGTTAAGGGAGCATTACAGATACCAAATTGGACACAAACACATGATGCAAACATACACATTGCCTCAGATAGACAATGCATGAGAATAACACTGACAGCAGTCGATGAGGGAATAGCAGAAAAAGTGATAGTTGATAGGGGACCTCAGGATAAGAGATTACCTCTAGTAATGATGGTAACCGACAGGCACAGAGCGTTATTAAATCAAGTACCTCAGGAACTGTGGTCAAAACACAAAACAGATGTAGGACTAGTCAAGTCAGCACAGCCAGTAAAAATAAAACTTAGAAAAGATATCACATTGCCATACCAAAGACACTATCCACTGAAACAGCATGCTCGGAAGGGATCAGACCTACAATTGAGGGTCTGATGAAGGCAGGGGTCCTGGTCAAAACACAGAGTCCCTGTAACACACCATCTTCCCAATTAAAAAGCCACATTCAAATGATTACCGATTGGTTCATGACCTAAGACAAATAAATGCCATTGTAGATGCAGAAGTACCTGTCGTTCCGGACCCACACACCTTGCTCTCTAACATCCCACCAAACACACAATGGTACTCAGTGATAGATTTGTGTTCAGCATTCTTCAGTGTGCCACTACACCCAGAGTCACAGTACTTGTTTGCTTTCACATTTGACGGTCACCAGATAACTTATAGCCGCCTACCACAGGGTTTCGTTTCGAGTCCGTCAATCTTCAACAGAGTACTGGCATCTAGAGGTAGAAAGCACTGTGATTCAATACGTGGACGACATTCTCATATGTAGTTCATCAGAACAACAATGTGAGGAGGATACCATGACAATATTGTCAGCATTGGCCAAAGGAGGGCACAAAGTTAGCAAGGACACTATTCTATACTACTTCAATTCTGTCAGACGGAAGTAGAGTATTTAGGTAGAAAACTGAGTGGAGACAAGAGACTGCCAACTCACAGATAGAGGCTATAGCTAAGATACCAAAACCGCAAACAGTAGGACAAATGCTCTCATTTCTAGGCATGGCAGGGTATAGTCGCTCGTGGATTTGCGATTACGCAATAAAAACAGCTCCATTACGAGCTATGATAAGAGCAGCAGGCCAGGCAGTCAAATCAGCCCAGTTATACTGGACTGAGGAAGCCGAAGGGGCCTTCCAAGCATTAAAACAGGATTTGCGTTCTGCTCCAGCACTAGGCAATCCAGACTATTCTAAACCATTCCATCTGTATGTAACTGAGAGATCAGGGTTTGCGAGTGCCGTGCTAATGCAAGACACACCAACAGGTAAACAACCACTGGCATATTACAGTACAAAACTGGATAAAAATTGAGATGGGACTGCCACCGTGTTATCAGGGATTGGCAGCAGCAGTTTTTGCATTTCAAAAAGCCTCTTCCTTGACAATGGGACATCCAGTGATTTTGTATACATCCCATCAATTGCATGCTCTGCTCACCAGTCCTTGATTTGTTCTAACCCAAGCTAGGAAAACAGGATACGAAGTCATCCTGTCTGCACCAGAACTCACTATCCAACGGTGCAACACAGTGAATCCAGCAACACGTATGGTGCTGCCAGTAGATGGAACACCACATGACTGCATACAGGTAACAGATACGTTCATGAGAATACGTGAGGATTTGCACAATCAACCAATCCCAGCTGATTTGACATTCTTTGTTGATGGCTCTTGTTTCAGAGACGCCACAGGTAATCATGCAGGATATGCAGTGGTACAGCTAAACAAAGATAATACCTTCACAGATGTTCAAACCACCAGTGTGCCTCAACCATGTTCAGCACAGTTAGCAGAAATCAAGGCTCTAACAGCAGCCTGTAAGCTGGCAAAGGGAAAGTGTTTGAATGTATACACAGACTCAGCTTATGCATATGGAGTGTGTCATGTACATGGCAACACTTGGAAACAGAGAGGGTTCTGCAGAGCAGATGGAACATTATTAGAAGCAATCCATGAACCAACCGCAGTAGCAATTATAAAGTGTCCAGCACATCAAAAAACAGACACTCTGATAGCTCGAGGTAACAACCAGGCAGATGAAGCTGCTAAACGAGCCGCAGTAGGAGAAGTTATGGGTCCAATGGTAGCAGTTGAGGATTGTGAACCACTTACAAATTTGTCATCTCTCATTGCAGCACAAGAAGCAGCTGACGTGTATGAGAAGTCCATGTGGCTAAAGAAAGGGGCCAGACAAGTAACTGAGGATGGACCCCAGAAAGGATTATGGAGGGGTCCACATGGCCATTTTGTGCTGCCTATTTGTTTAACACGCTTTGCTATAAGGAACGCTCACGGACCAGACCATTGTTCCAGAGGACAGGTACTTAGGCGCATACAGGCAGTATGGTGGTCACCTTATCTGGCAGCCACCGTAGATAGAACATTGAACGAATGTCAGGGTTGCGCTCTTTTTAACACAAGAAAGTCATTCTCAGCCCCTCTGGCTCACATACCAGCGCCAGATGGTCCGTTTAGACATCTCATAATAGACTATGTGGACATGACAGAGAGGGTAAACAGAATGAGGTATATCCTAGTAGTAGTTGACAGATTCAGTAGATGGATTGAAGCAACACCAACCGCCAGCCCGGACTATAAGTCAGTGGCAAAGTTCTTATGCAGGGAAGTTTTTCCACGATTCGGCTTACCAGACAAGATCAGTTCAGACAACGGACCACACTTTGTAGCACAGGTCATAAAGACAATGCTCCAAATGTTGGGCATTAAACAAAGATTTGGGTGTGTATATCATCCACAATCACAAGGGACAGTGGAACGAGCTAACGGAACTTTGAAAGCAAAACTTGCAAAGATAATAGAGGACAGCAGAGGTAAGCTAAAGTGGATAGATGCTGTTCCGCTAGCACTAATGGCAATGAGATCGCAAACTAACAGAATAACGCATCTAACACCGCATGAAATGTGCACTGGGAGGCCAATGCCTGTTCCATACTTGAGAGGTCCATATGAAGGGCCATCTCTTGAACAGTTAGAAAATGAGTTTTCAAGTTATGTCCAGCATTTAACTAGAATCCACAGAACTATCTTCCAACAGGTCAAAGGAGCCACTGAGGAAAGAGACGCTGCCATACCAGAGCGCCAACAAACAATACGCCCTGGTGAGTGGGTGTACTTCAAGGTGTTCAAAAGAAAGTGGAACCAACCCAGACCAAGGCCCATTTAAAGTTGTCCTTGCTACACCATCAGCCTTAAAAGTAGAAGGTAAGAACGTTTGGTTCCATCTCAACCACTGCTGCAGAGCAAATGAGCCAGAAGGAGCAACTGAGGCAGTCAGAGGAGGAAGGCACACGGATCCGATGGGGACGGTGACACCGCCCTGCAGGGAGCTAGACGATCCCAGAGCCCAGAGGGAGACAGACAAAGGAGCGGTGAGCCCGCCCTGCAGGGGGAGAGACGATCCGACAGACTGGCCGCCAGACGGACCAGCATTAGACAAACCAGTGACAGCGCAACCAGTAGTGGATCCTTACCTCCAAGAGAAGATGTCACAGATGCAGATAGTACACCCCTTGATTCAGCTGAACAGTCAGGATCAGATAGAGATATCCATGAATCAGAAGAATCAGGTGACTCAGGTTCAGAAGGAGATAGAGCAGAACAAGGAACTGCAGAAACCCAGCCAAGCTCACTACCAAGTCCCTACGCAGACACAATCCCAAGACCAACACCAAGCCCAATCACAGAGTCAGGACCAGGGTCAGATTCAGGTTCCAGTACAAGAGCAACCCCAAGGTCATGTACAGGTTCGGGTACATACGCAAGTCCGACAGAAAGCGGCCCAGAAGCAGGACATGAAACAGGATCAGAAGGAGAATCAGGTTCAGAGCGAGACAGTCCCTATGCAAGGACAGAAACAGAACCCGAAGAAACAGACCCAGAAGAGGGACAGACAGAAACTCCAAGACAGGCAGCTGGTGATGTGGATAGCAGTGACAGCAGTCCTAGTACTACTAGCATGTCAGATTCCAGATATGATTCCTCAGAAAGAGAACGGTCCCCCGAGACAGGGACAGATGATTGAATGTGCACTAGCAGTAGCAACAGTAGCAGTACAGGAAGGTAAATGGCCAAAAAGTGACAAACTAAATTTGACTTATGTAAGAGTAACCATGCTAAAAAAGATTCTGACTCAAGGACCAAGAGGTCACATATTAGAAAACCAGCCAGCTGATAAACAATGCGAAGCTGAAGGAGTGGTGGCAATAATGGCAAGCTGTAGCTCCAACAGGTGTACAGATGAAGTAACAGGAACAACTGTAGATAGGCAACTAGCCCAAAAGCTGATTAAGTCTCTGCCACGCCAACAACGAAGGGGACTGGCAGATGATCAGCCAAAAGCAACGTTAAGGCCTAACAGACGACAACCCAGGGTATTACCGAAGACCAAGTCCAGTGAACAACAGACTAGAACCAAACCGAGAGTAAAACCCGTGATACAGGGAGAAAATATGTTTCGTCAATGGCTACAATATTCTGCTCAGCAGGTTAGCTCTCAGTCCTGCATAGCCTGTTACAATGGCAGGAGAGTCCCTCAAATATTGCCCATAAGTTTTGACGCGTGCCAACACCGCAATGATTGTTTTGCTTATTGCATGCTAAGAATGATGGCAAAGAAACTTGACGGATGGTCACAGAATAGAACTAATTGTCCATCCTACATGGACCCTTTATTGGAACATTGGGTACCACAGACGGCCGTCAGAAATGAAAGCACAGTATTCCCATTTTGCATAGTAGATACTAAGACGATGATGGTGTAGTGAACAACGATGTGGATTTGTGCATTTTATATTGAATGAATGTGGAACTACCCTAAATTCCTTTCTCCTCCCCAGAGAAGATGGGGAGGGGTCAAAGTTGCTTTCTCTAAGTGCTAGCCCGACCATAAAACTGGCACCATTTTGATTCCGAAGCTGATAACGCGGGGCCTGACTGTTAAACTGACAAAGGGACACGAGCCAGCCATTGGCATCTCCCTGAACAGCCTATCAAAACTGCCCCCCCCCCACACACGTTTCCGTGGCAACTGACCTTATTCTTTGTTTTATTACCACATCAAAAGGATACTCCTTGTCTCACCTAAGTGTGACATGTTCCAGACACTGAACTTTGGATGACAAAGGACTGCAGTCTCCAAAAGACTCAAAGCATCTAATTAAATTTAATTAAATCTTTAGTTACCTGATTACGTTTGCCTCTATTTGAGTAGTTATGTTAACTGTTGTTGCTATCTGTTGTTGATATTAGTGCTGAAAAGAAGTTACTTGTGCAGTGTTTTTATTTTCAGCAAGACACCCCTTCATCTAATGTAATCAATGCTTGTTCATAATACTTTCTTACAAAATCCCTTTAGAAATGATGACAAAGAAATGTTTTACTATACTCTTAATCGCCAGCTTGAATTTAAGGATGAATCAACAATATTCCCCGGTTCCTAAGGAGAGACAATCTTTGATTTAATCCAAGCTTTCCTCATGTAACCTGAGCTCCCCCAAGTGGACGAAATAAGTATTACATGCCCTCATCGGAAATGCGGTTAAATGTATAAAAATCCTGACTAATGTGACAATTGTTTCCTGTTACCAAATGCTTAGAACAGTACAACCGTTCAACCATTGAGGTTCGATTGTGGAAAATATTTGATTATAATACGTGCAAATAGATTTCTTTTCTTTAGACATTAAGTTTAGAAAGGCAGTCCCTGGGGAAACCTGAGACGCCCCCTGGGGAACCACGCCCCAGGCAACAAAAGAGCGACACGCGACCTGCTCGCGCTTCTCGCTCTCTCTCTCTCTTCGCTTCGCTGTTGGCTCTTCCACCCTGCTCGTCCCTCTGGACGTTTCGGCACGAGCAGCGTGCCGCGCCAGGCAACGCCCTCAGTCGACCAGCGAAACAAACAGACCCTTTGTTCGCCTGAAGCTACACAGCTGAAGTGCCGCGACATCGATCTGCCTTCAGTTTGTTTTATTTTCTTTATTTCTTTTGTTTGTTAAAGTTATGAGTCCGTTAAGCTACACTGGACTAATTCAGGAACGACCAAGTTCCATTTTAAGCCTTTTTCGTCAAAGCCAACTTCACCGAGGTCAGACCAAGCCACGTGGTCTCGCCAGCTACAGCGAAGGAAACTTGAAAACAGCCGAATTGCCAGACGGAGGAGGCATTTTCAATCAGACACGGAGAACCCCGGAGAATCCCTAGCAAAAAGCCAGGATCGGCAGCTAGCGTGGGACCCATGCAACAGGCCAAAAGCAGGCTGTCGACAAGCAGTAAGACTTAACACACGTCCTGTGATCAGATGTCCATTTTAACTCCTAAACTATAGCATTAGTTTACTTTCATTAGTTCTTCTATGCCGTATGAGTCAAATGCTTCCCACAATCGAACCTCCAGGCTCATTGTTCAGCAAATGTTTATGTTCCCTGTATCCAACCGTCTTTTTATCACCTTGGTTAGAGAATAAATTCACTGTAATATAATCAAGAGCTGTGTGTGTTGCCTATTTATAGTTCCTGCCAAGAGAATTGACCCTTTAGATATGAGACTGACTGACTGATTTAAGATAATTGAGCAATTATTAACTAACTGATCACTAGTAATAATTGTATAATTATTCAAAACTACCTAGAGGTCCGGAGACTCTAGGATTATAACAACTCCGGTGGTGCCCTTTACGAGGAAATTCTGATTTTATGAATAATAATTCATAATTGGGTATCAATTCTCATAAATTTATTAAAATGCATAACTAATAAATTTAGGTCCACTACAATGGTTAATGGACCAGAAGCCAAAGTACAATGTCACCGCAAGCGAAAGGTAGAGAATGGCAGAACAGTGCTTGCACACGATAAATGCGATACAACTGCTAAAGCTAAGTTTCAATGCCAACAGGTGGTGGCAGATTATGCTCCATTTAGAGTTCAGCGAAATCCGAGTGATGCCGACATCCCCATACCGTTCCTAGGTGGAGGCACGTATGCTCTGGCAGACATTTTCTGGTTATGTGATGACAGCGATCGCTTGAAAGTAGAGTTGCCACCACACTGGACTGGGATATGTGCTCCAGTTATGGTAACAGGACAGATAACAGTGCTCAGTCAAGAAAACATAGCAGAATCAAAACGTATAGCTAGGAGCTAGGAGCTTGAAGCTTGAAAAAGAAGACAAGGTGTATGTAGCTTGGAATCAGGAACCACGCGGTGTGCCGTCAGACCATCAAGCGATAGGAGAAGATTGGATTATATCGGGACAAATAGCAGGGTCAATTCCCCTACTTGGCCAAGCCATAAATGCACAATACATAGCGCAAACAGTCGTTGGATATCCTATCTTTGGTGGAATCATCAAAGATACGTAAATTGGACAATATCGGCCATAGAAACTGTCCGCGAGCAACTACATACTACATCACTGATGGCAATACAGAACAGGTTTGTACTAGACACAATGTTAGCAGAAGAACAGGGTGTATGTAAATACTTCGGAGATGAGTGCTGCACAGTAATATCCATGAACACAGGACAAGAAGGGAATCTTACTAAGCTTTTAGAGTCACTAAAACAAATGAGGGATGAACAGGTTAAACACTCAAATTGGAACACGAAACAGACATCCATAGGGGAGTGGTTTCAGAACATGTCCTGGATCAAAATTCTCCAAACAATAGGAATGGTAGTTGGCTCATTGATTTTGATAGCTATGGTGATCATGTGCTGTGTATTCCCTTTGATCAGGATCATGATAGGCAGAATGATGTCATTAGTCACAGGACAGTATCCGCTCCACATCTATAATGATGTGGATGTAGGGATAGAGATGAGGCCCATAAAAGTCGGGATGGAAGTTTCATCAGCATACGGAAACCCGGCAATTCCATCCACACCATCTAAACCATCTTTGAGTGAGAATGAGTACATCATCATGGATCAGGACATTTGGCAAGCTCAGGAATAAATTGAATCAAAATGAAAGAAGACCAAAAACCAAAACGAAGTAGAAATAGACCAGGTAAAAGAAACAGAGGGAAAGCCCAACAATATAATGGAAAAACTACAACCCCTTTTAGACATGTTACCATATGGACCGGTAACACTAGCAAACTCCAAAACAAAATTACAACACTATTACAGGTCAGTTCAATCTAAAGATTACCCCTTGTTGCCTCCACCCTACAGATTTTGTTTAACTGCTGTTTGTTGTGAAAGATGGACAACAAGAGTATATCAGGAAGCTACAGGATTAGTTATAAGATGTAGCAAGCTAAAGCTGTCATATACCTACGAGCTAGTAAATAAGACCTATTGCATGCCCCTAGTTACCACAACAGAGAAGGAAGTAATTAGCATTCAGGCAGGTACCACAACTTTGTTTACAACCTACCCAGCATTGACAAGACAGGGCAGTGATCATTTCAGGCAATTGTCAGAAAAATGTGAGTCAATGCATAGACGACACTTATGTCTACGCCTCCTACACACAGGAAAGAAACCCACTACTAAGTACCGAGCCTGCCCAAAACATAACGTTGTGCCAATAGAGGACTAACTGTCTGTTATTCTTTTAATAGATACAAACATGGCTGAAGGACAAGGAAATGCCGGAGCAGGCAACCAACCGAATTATTCCCCTCAGTTAGGGCAGAGTCAGGAAAGTTGGGAGTACTGGAGAAGCCAGAATTATACACTAGGGCCACAACCTCAACCCAGGCCACCATTGCTCAGCAATTATCAGATTACTCTGGCCAGCGCAGGATTCACCGCACAGTCAGTGCATGAGGAGCGTCTACCGCCACCTCCATACTCATGGTCTACCATGGAACCTAACAGTGCGTTGCCATCAACGTCAGGGTCATGGCCGCCAGTTGTGCCGACCCAAGGAGGGTTTGGGCTGCAGCCACCCCCAGGATCCATGCTAAGGCAACTACTCACTCAACCAACGCCACACTCTCCAGGCCAGATGTGGACCGCGCCAGTTCCACCACGCTCACAACCACCGAACCCACCGGTTAACTGGAATCAAGTTGCACCTCCACTTCATACTGATGAACCAGGGGACATGGCATCCCAACCATGTCGTCATGTCAGAGAGTGGCTTGCACAGCACAGAACACATCAGAATCTCTTTATTAACTCTGAGGGATCACTTCAGCTCCTTGACGCACAAGAAACTCCACCCCCTGATTGGCATGCAATACCACGTTCTCTACCCAGTCTACAGCGTTTCGTGGTATTTAGATGCCGAGACAGAGAGGGGGAAGATGCACCAAGTCAAGTTACGGAGCCATACAATCCATTGGTACCACTAGCGGACCTGGCAGCAGGACAAGCTGCTATGGGGTTTCCGGAGCAGCAAGGACCTCACACTTCCACTGACGCACGTCCACGCTCAGCCTCCCCACACACCTCAGACATGAGCTTCACTGATGGATATTCTACGGACTCCATACATCAATATAGTCCAACCACGCCGGATCCAAGACCACAGGCTCCAATGCCACTGCCATGGGAATCTCCCACAGTTCATTCTCCTCAACAGTCAAGCGATGACGACGCACCACGCGCTGAGCAACACAACTTCCCGGAGGACACACGACCCCTTAGACGAAGTGCACGAATTCTGGCCTATTCCCTTGCCACATCTACAACCCAACAAACACCTGATGATTGTACATCTACAACCCAACAAACACCTGATGATTCTACATCTACAACACAACAAGCACCTGATGATTCCACTCCAGGGGACATTTCCCCAGCCACCACTGATGGGGATCCTGATTTTTGGGGTAAGATGCCCCTGCAAGAGTTCAACCAACTCCTGAGTGAGATGCAGCCTGCACAAATTGCCGCCCGTAGGAAGGACAGACGCCGAGCTTTGGGCCGCATAGCAGCGAGACACCGTCAGCAGAAGGGACAACTGCGCAGAGCACCCACCAAACAACATGACCTTCAACTCTTGAGAGAATGTTGTAACACCCTACAAACCCGCTGTGAACAACTGGAGAAACGCTGTGAACAACTGGAGAAACGCTGTGAGCAACTGGAAACAGCAATGTACATCGTCCAAATGAAGTAACTGTTCCTCTAGGGATGGACATTTTTTAGTCTCATCACTGGAAGTTTTTTATATATTTGTTTGTTATATGCCTATCACTAAGTGTTAACTTTGCAAATTTTCACCTCTTACGTCGATTTATGCTTGCACAACATATTATAGCAAAAAAACAGCTCACGCACATAATCATTTCATGCACAGAAGTTTTGAGCTTGCTTAAACTTATGTTAGCCAAAAAACAGCACACGCCAAAGTAACTAGTCCACATGTTTATGTAAGGTCCTGGATCCTTGTGCACACATGTACGCATGTTGAACCACTGAGTCTTGGGTGGGCTAGGCATTACAATGTCAATGATTCCCCTTGACCAGAACGAGGACATATTTGATTCACATTCTGTTTATTTCCCATATTAAGATACAAGTGCTGTTTGGATCCGGATGCAGACATGTGTTGAACCAAAGATCATGGGTGGTACTTTTATTGTCACCTAATCCACACTTCATCTCACGATGCTAACATGGCCTTGAAACTTAAGTTTCAGTGACACCCCATGATTCAAAAGCACTACTTCACTTAGTTTATTGCCAAAATGCTGCACAACACAAGTCAAGTTGGAGGATCCACGTATTTAGCTCATTGGTGTGCTATCTACGTGTTGAACCAGTAATCACGGGATAGTAGGTCCCATTTATCTGTGCATTACAGTATAGGTGATTGAATGTGCGGCCTCGCAGCCGCAAAGGAGGGAAGTGTTGAATAAGGCCTAAATCCTAGATTGATTGATGTTGAATAATGCCTAATTCCTGTTGAATAATGCCTAAATCCTAGATTGATTGATGTTGAATAATGCCTAATTCCTGTTGAATAATGCCTAAATTCCTAGATTGATTGTTAGGTTCTTTTTCTATATTTATACTAAATTCCTAGATTGATTGTTAGGTTCTTTTTCTATATTTATACACCTTATTAATGGTTTGCAATATGTTACAACTACTGAGGGTTTCACTACTGAGTATTCTTTTAGTGTGAAGTTTGACTACTGAGTGTTTAACTACTGAGTGTTTACTACTGAGTGTATAACTACTGAGTGTTTAAGGAGTGAGTTTAAACTCATATTTTATTCTTATATTCTGTGTGTTTATCATACATTATTCCTATACTCTGTGTATTCATGAACGTGTGCTTTTTAATGAGCCTACATGAGCAGAGAAGCTGCTCAGGCCGCGCAGGCAAAACCTAGCCAACCGTAACCCACTCATTAGAAGCAAGGCACATGCAGTAAGTCACGTACGCCAGGCCTGAGATCATCGCGAACTGAAGCCAAGAATGAGATCATGACATGTTGTGATTTATGGCACCTGGTACGGCTAGGTACTGCATGAAACCAAGCTCTGCGCTGCCGAAAGTTAACTTGTATGAGACAAAGCACTCTCATGGTTGGCATTGTTGAATCATGTATTTGTTCATTGAATCACGTTATACATGTATGAAATATGTTATTCCTTATTAATTCTTTTAAAAAATACGATTGTGAGTGTTTAAGTTTTAATGGTGTCAAACTATGCCTGTATAACTTTTAAAAAATACGGTGGGACTGAAGTTGAAACATATTGGTGGATTTCTAATCCAGTAATATAAAAAATATAAAGAGACATAAATGGTAACAATAATTACATGTAATAATAGTTAAAAAGTGGAAACTGTAACATTAATGAAAGGGTTAATTTGGTAAAACAGTACAAGAAAAAGGCCACTAGATGGCAGTAGAGGATAAGAAATCCACCAAGGGGGAGGAATGGTCAGCGAACACCATAGGTGGAGTTAAGGTGTAACGCCCACCTAGAAGGAGGAGATAAGGAGGAGTTAAGATGTAACGCCCACCTGAAAGGAGGGACAAGGTGGAGCTTAAGGTGAATATAAGGCGATGTTCGCTGACCACCAACTCGGTTCCATCCTGAGACCTGCAGGGATGTTGCTCGGGTTTATCTGTCCTTTATTGGAATAAACTCTTTTGCACCGACTCTTGACCGTCTCCAGTGAAGTTTTTGACTACGCCGTTTTTTGACTAAAGAAGAAATCTAATAGAGTAATTTTATTGAGTTTATTACGTTGGTTAGGGTAGGGACCAGGTCTTTTACTGGCCCGGCCGGTCCTTATTTCCGACCCGACATAGGGGCTCAGATTAGGGGTGTGACATACACTTAGCTCAGGAAACATGAGGAACCACGATACTGGGTTCACAAGAACAAGATGAGAAGATAAGTGTGCACTGTTTTGATGAAATGTTCAATGTGGAAATACATGGGGAGGTCACTTCCTGCATTCTGGTAACATTTTCTGCCACCACCTCTAATCAGTGCTTGAAGTGGAAAATATAGGTGCTGGTACTCAGGGCTGGGCAATACGGCCGAAAATGTTACCACGATAAAACATTTCATCATTCAACATGGATTATTCTCAGGATAAAGGTCAAGGGCTCTCTCCTTATTGTTGGCCAAATGAAGTGCCTTAAGAGAGGGAAATAGCTGGGCCACTCGTGCACCTCCACCGGCGGAGACTCCGCACACCGCTACCGGCAATATTTCTCTCCAACGTGCTCTCACTGTGCTACAAACTGGACGAATTTCAGCTACTGGTGGGGAAAAACAGAGACTTTTATTCATCTTCTGTGCTTCACAGAGACCTGGCTGTGCAGATCAATACCGGACTCTGCGCTGCAGGTGGCTGGCTTCCAACTCTAAAGAGCGGATCTTGACACAGAACTCTCCGGCAAAACAAAAGGTGGAGGTGTCTGTTTTTATATTAACAATGGCTGGTGTACCGACGTGACAGTGATACAGCAGCACTGTTCTCCTGATCTGGAATTAACTGTAAACCGTTTTACTCCCCCTGTGAGTTTGCTTCATTCATTCTGGTCGGTGTTTACATTCTGCTGCACGCAAACGTGCACGACACAGAGCGCATGCTGGCCGACCAGATACTGTGTGTGGAGCAGACAAACCCAGACTCCCTTCTTATTGTTCTTGGTGACTTTAACAAAGGAAACATCAGCCAAGAACTCCCCAAATACAGACAGTTTATAAAGTGTCCGACCAGAGAGGGGAACACTTAGGCACTGCTAACTGTGGTGTAGCAGTGATCTGCTAACTGCTATCTGTGGTGTAGCAGTGATCTGCTAACTGCTAACTGTGGTGTAGCAGTGATCTGCTAACTGCTATCTTTGGTGTAGCAGTGATCTGCTAACTGCTAACTGTGGTGTAGCAGTGATCTGCTAACTGCTATCTGTGGTGTAGCAGTGATCCAATCATGCCATCACACGTGCTCCACTGGGACACTCTGATCACGTGATGGTCCATCTGATTCCTGCTTACAGACAGAAATTAAAGCTCTGCAAACCTCTAGTGAGGACATCAAAGAAGTGGACCAGTGAAGCTGTAGAGGATCTTCAGGCATGTTTGGACTGCACTGACTGGGATGTTTTCAGGACTGCTACCAACAATTTGGATGAGTTTACAGAGGCTGTGACGTCCTACATCAGCTTCTGTGAGGACAGCTTCATTCCAACACGCAGCAGGGTGAGTTATAACAATGACAAACCCTGGTTTACAGCAGCGGCGTCGTTAGCCCTGGGCCCTGTTTTTTGAAAACCCCCGGATCTCAGAAGGGTTTTTAAACGAGAGAGAGAGATTATTGTTATTATTTATTGTCCTGCACATTAGCAGAGAATAAGATGATCCAGCTGTAGCTCTGTGTCTGTCCTCTCTGCTCCACCTTTATCAGAGGCGCTGAAATTAACTTGTGTGGATTTGTGGTGAGGTTGATCACCTGATACATGTAGGAGCCATCATACATGTTTCATTTCAAAATCTATGTTTGCCCCCCCTCTTTCCTAATGTAAAGTTTTATCTGCATTGCCTTTCTGGCTCAGGCGATTTCGGAGCTGGCTCATATAGGAGGCGGTTTACTAAGAGACCAGTCAATCACTCACAGTCCACATCAGTCGCGGACAGAATGTAGCCTGTAGAAATGTTGAGGGAGAAGAAAAGAAGTTGCTGCATTTTGCTTCATTAACAGAAATGAGCTGTGATCCAGGCTGTATGCAGTTACACAGATCAGCTCTGGTGTCGGGCGCATTCAGACAGATCACCAGCTACAAACCTAAATCCGCCCACTCCATGAAATACTTACGCCTTGCCAACGAGTTGAACCAGTTTTACTGTCGCTTTGAAAGACAATGGGACAGACCTGACACCATCCCCCATCACACCACTGAGCGGCCACAGTACACCATCTCATCCCCCACCTTCTCCCCCTCTCTTACCATCCTAGAGAGGGACATCAACAGACTGTTCAGGAGGCAGAAACCTCACAAAACGGCAGGGCCAGACTCTGTCTCCCCTTCCACTCTGAAGCACTGTGCTGATCAGTTTACAGACATTTTTAATACCTCACTGGAGTCATGCCATGTGCCAGCCTGCTTCACCTGCTTCAAAGCTCCACCATCATCCCTGTCCCCAAAATACCAAGGACCATGGGACTAAACGACTACAGACCCATTGCCCTGACCTCTGTGGTAATGAAGTCTTTTGAGCGCCTTGTGTCCACCTTAAATCCATAATAGACCCACTCCTGGACCCCCTGCAGTTTGCCTACAGAGCCAACAGGTCTGTAGATGATGCAGTAAACATGGCCCTTCACTACATCCTCCTGGACTCCCCAGGAACCTATGCCAGGATCCTGTTTGTAGACTTCAGCTCTGCTTTCAACACCATCATCCCAGCCCTGCTGCAGGACAAGCTCTCCTAGTTGAACATGCCTGACTCCACCTGCAGTTGGATCACTGCCTTCCTGAGCGGACAGGAAGCAGCACGTCAAGATGGGAAAACATGTCTCTGACTCCAGGACCATCAGCACCGGTTCCCCTCTTCTCTTCTAGGGGTACACCAACAGCTGCACCTCCTGTCACCAGTATGTCAAGCTCCTGAAGTTTGCAGATGACACCACCCTCATTGGGCTCATCTCAGGTGTCCGCCTACAGGTGGGAGATCGACCATCTGGTGACCTGGTGCAACCAGAACAGTCTGGAGCTCAACGCTCTGAAGACAGTGGAGATGGTCGTGGACTTAAGAAAGAGCCCAGCCCCACCCTCTCCCATCATCCTGTGTGACTCCTTCCGCTTCCTGGACACCATCATCTCCCAGGTCCTCAAGTGGGAGCTGAACATCACCTCCCTCACCAAGAAGGCCCAGCAGAGGATGTACTTCCTGTACATCCTCTCCATGAAGTTCAGCCTGTCAAAGACAATGATGATGCACTTCTACACCGCCATCATTGAGTCCATCCCCACCTCCTCCATCACCAGCATAAAATTTGCACTGCAGAGAAGGTGATTGGCTGCAATCTTCCATCACTTCAGGAACTGCACATCTCCAGGACTCAGAGGTGGGCAGGAAACATTGCAGCTGATGCCTCCCATCCCGGTCACAAACTGTTTCAGACTCTCCATTCTAGCAAGAGACTGCGGTCCATCAGGATCAAAACCCCTCGCCACAAAAACAGCTTCTTCCCGTCTGCAGCTAGCCTCATCAACAAAGCCCGGGGCCCCCACTGACACTCCCCCCCCCCTCCTTTTCAAATAATACAATCGTCTCTGCACATGTAAATATCACTTCATGTCATATCATGCACGAACCTTGCACATTGCACATATTTGTTGTTAATTTTTTGTTAATTGTAAATTGTTGTTGTTCCATTGTTATTTGTATTTTTATTATCATTTTTATTTTCTCAATTGTCAGTTGTATTATTTTTCTCTTTGTTATTCTTATATAACTTGCATATGTTTATATATTTATATCAGCTGTATATCTGTCTGTGTGTAGCACCTAAACACCAAAGCAAATTCCTTGTATGTGTAAAACACTACTTGGCAATAAAGCTCCTGATTCTGATTCTTCTGATTCTGGAAGCCTATAGCGCACATGAACGGGGACATACCAGTGGCAGCGCTGACCTGGGAGATGTGTGCGTACTCAATCCAGGGGATTTAGGAACTCCAGGAGGAGGGACCAGGGTACGCCACACACCACAGGTCCTGGTTGGCCCGCTCAGTCTGCCCGTTGATCTGGGGGTGATAGCCGGAGGACAGACTGGTAGTAGCACCAAAGGAGCGGCAGAAAGCTCTCCAGACCTGGGAAGTGAATTGGGGTCCCCGGTCAGAGATGATGTCCAGAGGGATTCCATGGAGGTGGAAAACATTGTTGATGAGTAGACGGGCAGTTTCCAGAGAGGTGGGAAGTTTGGGCAAGGGGATGAAGTGGGCAGACTTAGAAAAGCAGTCTACGATGGTGAGGATGACCTTGTTTCCGTCTGAGCAGGGGAGACCGGTGACAAAGTCCAGGGCAATGTGGGACCAGGGATGACCGGGAGCCGCGCTCAACTCAGCTCAGCGCGGCCCAACTGCATGGGCTCGGGAGGTAGTATGGAGGGAGGCGAAAGCGGTGAATAACTGGGAGGACGGCAAAACAGAGGCTCGAGGTGGTGTGAGGCTCGAACGGGAGGAGGAGAAATGAATTAAATCAAACATTTATTAAACATCTGTTATTTTGCTACTGAGGAGAATTATATCCTGATAATCACCATTATTATTTTATTGCCCAGCCTTGCTGGTCCTCTCCATTCACATGGGGGAGTGTGTATCGGCTGGTTCTAGGGCTAAACTGTTTCATTAGAACATCAGATAATAGTTTACTGTAAATCTTACCACTAGTGTAATATTAATTCTAGTTGGACAGCAGTTTCATTTCTGTGGGTTTTCATTAATTAAATCCTTGTGTAAGAAAAATGATATACATGCTGAACAGTCTCTAATTAGTTAATGCTACTAACTCGTCAGTTATCATTCATGCAGAACAGCGAGTTCAACATTTTAAAAGTATGCTTTTTAATGTCCCGCCCCCTCCAGGCTGTGATCGGTTGGTTCACAGAAAGTTACTGTGACAGATACGTTCTGCACTTGGCTGCATGAAAGGCTCCCGAGCTTCTACCTGTTCCGTCTCCGCCGACAGAGATTAGCAGACGGGTGAGAACGGGAACAGAAGAGCGCCACATAGAGCCCAGCGGTACGCAAGAGAAGTCCCGGGACGCCAAAGAATAAATTGTAGAAGGACTGGTACCGTGGCCGACTTCAAGCACTGCCTATTATCAAAACTGAGACCACTTATCTGTGAAGCCGGAGTCCACCAGCGGATTACATGCTGACAGAAATGGCCTTGTGACATTGACAAAGGTCCAGACGATCCAGTCCAGTAAAAGATTTAGTCCTGAACACATTATTATATCAATAAATACACAGGGACTGCTGTTGGGTCGCTTTATATCGGCCTAACTGCAGTTAGCATGTAAAATAAAAAAGCGTCTCCACGTTGACCTTTTGAGTGACACCTTAATTGACCCAATAGAAACTTCATGCCCTGTTCACGGCCTACAGGAGCCAATGAGTGTCCACATAGTCAGGGAGTGCCAATCCCCTTCTTTCATGTAGACACCGACACAGAGCCGACAGAGACGCCGAGCCCCCAACTGTGCAGAGGAAGACAGGCGCTTCACACACACACACATCACGAGACAGTTAAAAAAATACGCAAGAATATTTCCCTCAGACGCAGATATAGTGCAAAGAAAATCATATAAAAACATTTAAACTTTGGGAAAGGAGGATTTTGTTATTGTATGTTTCTCTAAAAATCCACTGAGCAGACAACACATCACTGATACTCTCTCGTCCTCATTTGCCTATTTGGCATTGAAGTAATCCAAAAGTAACTCAAAGTAATCAGATTACATTACTTTTATTTTGTGGTACTCTGATTACGTTACTGATTACATTTCTAAAGTAACCCTCCCAACACTGCCAGCAGGTCACTGGTGCCTGTTATGGAGGCAACCAAAGACCCTGCTGGGGGAAACCAGTGGCTAAGAAAGCCGTCAAGCTGAAGGAGGAGTCCTTTCAGGCTGGTTGGTGGTTGGCCCCAGGGCCTCCTGAAGCAGCAGACATGTTTCATATATACATATATATCTTGGTGCATTCAGCTCCTGATTTACTGAGGCAGCAGCTCATCAGACTCCGTCATGGCTGCCAGAGACAGTCTGCTGCCATTCTAGCTGCTGAGTGTGAGTCAACCTGGTGACATTACTGTCAGAGATGATGTCAGAGATGATGTCACTGAGGGGCTTACCTGAGCAGGTGAGATCCAGGATGAAGAAAGAGGAACCTGATGTTACACACTCCCTCAGAGCAGATGCAGACTGAACACAGTCAGACCTGATCCCCCAAACAGGTCTGTATGAGGAGTCTTTTCTCTCTCCTACAGAAACAGCAGAGCCACAGTCCAGCTCTCTACAGACAACAGCTGCTGTCTTCAGGGTCCACTCAGAGTAAGAGTCACTCCCTGGTCTCCAGTCTCCCTGATGTTTCAGCTCCAGTGTTCCTGCACAGCGACTGGCTCCTCCCACCAACCTGACAGGCTCTGAACAGAAACCAGAGAGTCATCATCAACAATAAAGTGAGTTTCATCAGAAGAGAAATGAAGCAAATCAAAGCTGCAGCTCCTCTTCTACCTGAGCAGGTGAGTCCAACAGCTTTTCCAGGTGAGCAGGTGTTTCTAGCTGAGCCTGAGCTTCTACAGTCCAGGAGAGCAGACTCATGGCCTCCACACTGGAACTCTTTGGTCCACATCGGAGCCTCCACTTCTCCATAGAGCCCCCTGGAGGACTGAAGGAGCCCCACAGCCGAGCTCCCTACAGACCACCTCTGCATCCTGCTGGTCAAAGTCAGCTTCACACACTGAGGACCACCTCTGGATAGACTTCACCTCCAGTCTGCCTGAGCACAGACTAGTCCCGTCCAGCAGCCTGACAGAGTCTGGAGAGATAATAGAAGATGAAATAGAGATAAAGACAGCAGACACAAAAGAAAAACATGTCATGAAACAACAATTCAGTGATTCAAGGTGGACTCAGCACAACTCCAACATAATCCACGGAAGAAATCAAGAGGCTTCTTCAGTTTAGAACTGAAGTAAAGTCAACTTTGTTGTCAGTTCTACCATGTACAAGGCCCACAGAGGATTCAGATTGTTTTTCAAATGACCCACGGTGAATGCAAGTAAACACAATAATTTTATTTGAAATACTGGTGTATATAAAAAATAGAAGATAGTCGAAACATGAAGGAAAAACAATAATTTTTGAGTCAAGAAATTAAAAATTTACAAACTGTATTTTTCTACTGTCGACAGTGCAACGGTGGATAGCAGCAGTTTCAGTTTCACAGTTTGAAGTGAGGTGGGTGGGGTCTAGACTTTGGGACAGAGGAGGGAGGGGAAAGTGTTCATCTTCCTAACAGCCTGCTGGATGAAAGTGTTCCTCAGTCTGGTGGAGCGGGGACGGAGGCTCCGGTACCTTCTTCCAGACAGCAGGAGACTGAAGAGGCTGTGTGAGGGGCAGGTGGGTCTCTTACTGTGCTGACTGCTTTGCAGGCTAGGACGATGTCGTAGATCTCTTGGAGGGATGGGAGTGAGGCACCAGTGATCCTTCCTACTGCGTTCACTATGCGCTGCAGGGTTTTAGGATTCGTTTTATTGCAGCCTCCAACTGGGATGGAGGCACAGTTGTTCAGGATACTTTCTGTGGTGCCTCAATAAAAAGAGGTAATGATTGACTTGCTCTCTTCAGTTTGTGGAGGAAGAAGAGGTGCTGTTGGACTTTCTTTGCCCTTGATGCAGTTGACCAGAAGACGTCATTTGTAATGTGCACACCCAGTGTTCAGGTGGATGAGGGTGGCGTGGAGAGCAGGGGAGATAGCACCATCTGTCAACCTGTTGGGCCAATATGCAAACTGGAAGGGGTCCAGAGTGGGGGTGATGATGAACGTTGTTAGTGAAATGATGCATGCTTTAACTAGGTTTGTGGGGATTGGGTCCAGGTGGCCTTTGGAGTTGTTGGACTTAGTTCAGAGGTGTGAGTTTCAGTTGAAAGTCTAAAGTCACATTGGACAGTGATTAAGGACCGTTTTATGGAACTTCCTGATTGTAAGGCAGTCTGCAGGATGTTAGCAGAGGCCAGCTGCTGATGGATTACAGTAAATTTGGTGTTGCTAAAAGTCAGGATAGCAGAGGACTGTTCATTTAAAAGGTTACTGATCATATGAGTTTCCGGGGGTTTGAGTAACCTTTTTACTGTGGAGAGTTGCAGTATTCCCTTTACCTGTGTAAAGTAAATACTGCAACTGATGATACTGATAATATTAGCATTTATATGAGTTTTTAGATATAGAGAGAGCAATTTTGTAGTGGAGTATAAATGATCATTGTACACCTGTTTATGCACAACAAGTCCAGTCTTGGTGTCATTGTTGTCGTCCATCAGATCTAGAAGTGAGGTGATAGGAGCTGGAGCAGAGTTTGAGGTAATTAAAGTTCTATGGTCTTTTTGGTATGTCTAGACATGATACACATACCACAGAAAAGTCGTACATGTAGGTCAAATGTGCGGCGGGGGCTGCTTCGTTAAAGGTCACTTTCTGTTGCCAGCAGGTGGCGCTATGACTGTGGGTGAATGTCGGCATGTACATGTGTTCAGGGAGGGACTCTCATCCTATATGTACAGTTTGGTTCAGATGTGAGCATGTACACTGAAGTTACAATAACTTCCTGTGTCATGGCGAAGAGTTGATCTTTGACGCCACGCCACGGACACACCCATTGACGAAAACTCGCAAATAGCACAACTTTTCATCTTCAATGCCTTTAGAAGGCACAGCAGAAATTTGAAGTCTGTCGGACTAAATCCCTAGGAGGAATTCGTTAAAGTACGGAGTGTGTAAATCATCCAAAATTTGATGTAAAATTCAAAATGGCCGACTTCCTGTTGATTTTAGGGCATCGCTCCAAGAGACTTTTTGGTACGTCTGGACATGATACACGTACCACAGAAAATTCGTACATGTAGGTGAAACGTGCGGCGGGGGCTGCTTCGATAAAAGTCACTTCCTGTTGCCAGCAGGTGGCGCTATGACTGTGGGTGAATGTCAGCATGTACATGTGTTCAGGGCGGGACTCTCATCCTACATGTACAGTTTGGTGCAGATGTGAGCATATACACTGAAGTTACAACAACTTCCTGTGTCATGGCGAAGAGTTGATCTTTGACGCCACGCCACGGACACGCCCATTGACGAAAACTCGCAAATAGCACAACCTTTCATCGTCAATGCCTTTAGAAGGCACAGCAGAAATTTGACGTCGATCCGACTAAATCCCTAGGAGGAGTTTGTTAAAGTACGGAGTGTGTAAATCATCCAAAAATGGCCGTAAAATTCAAAATGGCCGACTTCCTGTTGACTTTAGGCTATGGGTTCTTGAGGTTTTTTTGTGCGTCTTGATATGATACATGTCCCCAGAAAATTTCGTACATGTAGGTTGAACGTGAACAAGGGGCTAATCTTTTCCAATTTTCTAGGTGGCGCTAGCGAGTCATTTTGCCACGCCCATGCGCAAAACCCATAAAATACGAAATTTTTCACCAGTTCTGACACGTTTGCAAATTTTGGTGAGTTTTGAGATAAACACAAGTCAAAAGGTAAAAGGAAGTTACAGGTCAGCAATGGTCTTACAAATGTTTAGTTCTCCCTAACAGCCAGAGTTATTATTTTATTAGTTTTTATTTTTAACTCAAGTGTTTTTTTCACAACCAGTGTTAGTTTAGTTTTACTAAAAAAATTATTATAGTTTAGTTTTAGTCTAAAATCAACTTGCTAATAATATGGTACATGAGTTACTTTTATTTTGAAGGTTTTATAATAGAACAGACCACATGACTTCTGTTTTTGGTTTATAATGAAAGACAAAGTGACTGAAGTTCACAAACTCTCTTCATTCTTTGTTCAAAAAGGTAAAACGATAAAATGTAACGTGAAAAACGAAAACTGGGCCATTTTTAATTGGTTTTTCATTTTTTGATTCTTACATCAAAAACAATTATTTAGTTTTTCATTTTGACACAAAAAACAGATAAACTGTATTTTGATTTTTGAATTACACGAAGTGTATTGAATTAGGGATTATCCAGAGATGCCCAGACCGGACGGCCTCCTGAGCGTCTGAGCACAGCTTTTCAAGGTCTTACGTCAGGAAGCGAAGCCCCGGTTGATGGCCGCTGATCTGGCCCAACATTCAAACAGTGACCCACCAGAACAGTCACCAGCGGAGGGGAAGAGAAGGGTCCAGACCAAGACGTTACGGAGATGCAGGGGCCTCCGCTGGGTGGACTGGACTGTCATGAAACAGGGCCACATAGCTGTTGGAGAGGCTTATGTGAGATGATGAGGCGGCCAAAAAGATTTACTGAGGCAGCAGCTCATCAGACTCCGTCATGGCTGCCAGAGACAGTCTGCTGCCATTCTAGCTGCTGAGTGTGAATCAACCTGGGTACATTACTGTCAGAGATGATGTCATAGATGATGTCACTGAGGGGCTTACCTGAGCAGGTGACATCCAGGATGAAGGAAAAGTAACCTGATGCTACACACTCCCTCAGAGCAGATCCAGACTGAACACAGTCAGACCTGATCAACCACACAGGTCTGAATGAAGACTCCTCTCTCTGTCCTACAGAAACAGCAGAGCCACAGTCCAGCTCTCTACAGACAACAGCTGCTGTCTTCACGGTCCAGACAGAGTAACCCACTGTTCTCCAGTCTCCCTGATGTTTCAGCTCCAGTGTTCCTGCACAGCGACTGGCTCCTCCCACCAACCTGACATCATCAGGCTCTGAACAGAAACCAGAGAGTCATCAGTAAAACAATAACGTGAGTTTCATCAGAACAGAAATGAAGCAAATCAAAGCTGCAGCTCCTCTTCTACCTGAGCAGGTGAGTCCAACAGCTTTTCCAGGTGAGCAGGTGTTTCTAGCTGAGCCTGAGCTTCTACAGTCCAGGAGAGCAGACTCATGGCCTCCACACTGGAACTCTTTGGTCCACATCGGAGCCTCCACTTCTCCATAGAGCGCCCCCTGGAGGACTGAAGGAGCCCCACAGCCAAGCTCCCTACAGACCACCTCTGCATCCTGCTGGTCAAAGTCAGCTTCACACACTGAGGACCACCTCTGGTTAGACTTCACCTCCAGTCTGCCTGAGCACAGACTAGTCCCGTCCAGCAGCCTGACAGAGTCTGGAGAGATAATAGAAGATGAAATAGAGATAAAGACAGCAGACACAAAAGAAAAACATGTCATGAAACAACAATTCAGTGATTCAAGGTGGACTCAGCACAACTCCAACATCAGTTCATCATTAACAACAGAACACATCTTTCTACCAGCACAGACTGCAGCAAGTTCACCAGCACATTTCCATTTAATACTCGGTCACACTTGTTCTCCACGTCTGAACACTTTCAACATGTTTCCAAACAACAGCACAACATCATCATCTGCAGATTTCTCTGCTCTGTTCCTTCTGCTCAGCTACTCCACAATCTTTGCTCTCCACACAAACAAGTTCAACACTTTTCATTCTGTCTTAATGTCCTAAGAAGATCTAGAACCCAGAAGAAAAAGCTGCTTAGAAAAGGCTCCAACAACTCTAACAGGGATAGGGGCTGGACTCTCTCCTTTGAAGGAGTGTTGTGAATTATTTTGGCGGTAAGTGTATTGACTCATTTTCATTTCCGGTGCTTGTGTGTTGGTAGCGTGTTTTCTGCTCTCACTGAGCTCCTCTCTCCTCTACTTTCTCTCCCTCTGTATGCAACCTCATCCCATTATTGCATGTTACTAACACAACTTCTCCCCTTTCCGGTAGTCTTGTGCTTTCTCGTCTCTCTCCTCTCTCCTATCACTTCCTGCAGGGGTTTCTGACTCTGGAGCTGTGGAGTCTGGATCTGTGGTTGCGGGTCACCTGCTGCCCCCGTGTTCCTGCTCGACACCCTCTGCTGCAACGACTATTGTTACTAGTCCTATTGTTATTATTGTTATTATAATCATTAACATTACGATTGTTATCATTAACACTACTGTAAATATCTCAATCAATCAATCAACATTTAATTGTATAGCACTTTACAGCAAGCAATAGGTGTCCAAAGTGCTTTACATCAACCAAGAATAAACAACACAGCATTCAATAAAATACAAGAAGAAAACACATGAAGCATATGTTACGACCCGGGTGGTCTGTGTGCTGTATTTGTGTTGCTGTCTCTCTCTCTCCTGCAGGTGTGTACCTGTACCCGCTCAGTGTGACGCTGGGTGGAGCTCACAGCTGGGGCCGATCAGAGGCAATTAGTGGGCTATGTAAGCCGAGCCAGTGGAGGGCTCTGGGTCATCGGCTCATTCACTCACTTATCCTTCCGTGGTTACCCACATTAGCCTGTGTGGCATACTGTGTGGTTTACGGTGTGATTTACTGTGTGGCTTATCCGTAGATCTGAAGACCGCAACAGCCGATTTTGCCCACCCAAAGTTAAAAGCTCGGACAAATACTCCGGGGCTAGGCCATTTAAGGCCTTGAAAACAAACAATAAAATCTTAAAATCAATTCTAAAACGCACCGTAGTGTAAATAGAACGGGAGTGATGTTTGCACTTCTAGATGTATTTGTTAAAAAGCGAGCAGCAGCATTTTGCACAAGTTGAAGACGTGAGATAGATGTTTGACTTCGACCAATATAAAGACTGTTGCAATAATCTAGCCTTGAACTAATAAAGGCATGAGTAGCCTTTTCTAGATCGTGCCTGTTAAGAAAAGGCTTTACTTTTGCCAGGAGACGAAGTTGGAAGAAGCGCGTTCTGACAGCATTGCTTATCTGTTTGTCAAATTTCCTGCTACAATCGAATGTCACATCCAGATTTTTGACAGTTTGCTTGGCGCATGAAGTCAAAGCTCCCAGACTTAAAGATGGATTGTTTGACATAAATTTTCTAATAAGATAATACACTCAGTTTTGTCTTCGTTCAGATTAAGGAAGTTCTGAGATAGCCACAATTTAATAATAATAATAAATTGAATTTGTATAGCGTATGGCATTATTTTTTTGTCAAATGTTACGAGCTTGTAAGACATGCTCACAAGCACATTATGTTATTTCACACACGCATACTCTCATAGGTTAACTCTGCTTGTACAGTGGAACCTGCTCGCGGAGCGCTGTTTCGCTCGCGCAGTGGATTTCTGCTCGCTAGAGTCTACATGACTTTTGACAATTTGGGAGCGGGAACCAAGGAAGGTATTGACCCTGTTATGATTGGTCACTTTCATCGTGATCACAACCACAGGGACATCCTTATACCTTGATTGACAGCTCCCATTACAGGAAGTACGGAGTCAAAGACGGACTTCAGTTGTTCAGTTAACACTGCACAGCGGACGGACAGGCGGCGACACCTGAAGATGTAGGCGTAAGTGATATTGATATATGATGGGGGCTGTGTGGTCTAACAATGTAGCAATTTAATATGAAATTTGTTTGGAACATGTAAGTAGCTGACATAAGCTAATCAACCTTAACTAGCAAAACTTAAAAGTATGGCCAGAAGTCTGTCATTTACCCCCCATCCCCCACTTTTTAAAATTGATGAATGAATGAATATGTATTCAATATATTAAGAAGTGTAGTCAGATGTGAGATTACTTTCAGGCTGATCATTAAATTAGAGTCAGCGCGTTCAAGAACGCCTCTTGAATTGGACTTCTTACAGTTTGCATGTAGGCGAGAGCTGTACCTATGGGAAGCACTGTCAAGGCATGTAAATCTCCCCCCAGATATTGTACAGGCCTTAAGAGAGTTCCTCCAGCTGATCATGGACCACATTGAAAATGTTGAAGTTACCAGCAATTCTGTTGAAACTGTAGCTGGAGAGATGGGGCGTCCCAGGTACAATCTAGAGAAGGAGAGACTTGTTGAGTTTTTGGAGATAAATCTGTCTGTGGACTGCATCGCAAAGTTAAGGTGCGTTTCAGCCAGTACAGTCAACAGATGGATGAGGGAGTTTGGTATCTCTGGCTATCGGATGGTCAAAGGGAGGCTAAAGTCCATGGGAATCCACGTCCAGTGGAGGAGAGTTACTGCATCAATGCATCGAGTGGACTCGCTTGGGATTCTTTCTAGACTGACTGGACTGGGCTGCATTGTGCGAAGAACTTACTCTGTCAGGGGGCCCTTTCACTGTGGCATGTCGACACCAACCACAAACTGATCAGGTCAGTACTGTACAGTACAGATTATTGATTATTTATGTTGTTAAATACAATGATACAGACACTGATATATCTCAAAGCATAAGTATGTTGCCATGACATTTCTACAATAAAAATCCAGTTGAAACTGTAATGTAGGTCTTTACTTTGTGCCCATCAGGTACAACATTGTACTTTTTGGTCCAGTGGACGGCTACTCCAGGGAGGTAAGATTTCATTTCACTGGGACCTGCTGTGTAAGCAAATTTGTTATGATGTACACCAAATAATTACATGTTGCATTCAGATGGCTGAAATACTACCCTGGTGATGTGGGAGAAAAAGTTATTATACAGCGTTCCACATGGTAGTAAGGGTCATTAAGGTGTGTTAAAATATCAGATTCCCTGAGGCATGAAGGGACCAGAGTGTAATCCAATTGTACATGTAAGATTGACAAATAGTAAATGTACGTTTATGAAAATGTCTCATAACATAGGTGTGCTTGAATGCTGCAAAAAACAATCGTGCATCAACCGCATTCACTGCCTTCAAAAAAGCAACTGAGAGGCATGGAATACCCTCAAGGTAAATTTTTACAGGCTTCAAGGTACAGAAACAAACATATGGATGTTATATTTTAAGAAATAATTTACTGTAAACTCAGGGTTCTCAGGGATTATAATTTTAAATGTTTCCTTACAACACTCTACTTCCTTCTGCTCTCCCAGTCATAGCCTTACCCCTCCATTATATTACCTGCTTGTACTGATCTCTAGTGGTCAGCGAATATACGCTGAACACGTTTATTGTGACATATGTATAGATATATAAACACAGACACACTTTGACACAATGTAGCACTTTAGTTCCGTGTATTGTGAATCACTGACACACTGGTCATCTGTGTGTGTGGAACTGATCGAGGAAGCTTCATGTCAGGAAAAGCGTCCGTAATCAAAGGTTTTTTTTTTGTATTTTGGATGCTTTTACCAAGCTAATAAAGAGGTCTATTGTGTGTAAAATCATAACATACTAACATTTTCTCATGTTATCAAGTCCTTGATGGTTAAAATAATAATTTCTAAATCCGTCGGATTGAATGTTTGGG
>NW_024044550.1:0-8320 GCF_014851395.1 Micropterus salmoides | reverse complement strand
AATGTGTTAGCGGCTTTCAATCAAACCATGACATCTGAGATTGTCCTGGAAATGAAACGGTCCTCTCCTGAAGTTCTGTGCTTTATATATGCGCGTTGTTTTCCCTCATTAAAATCTTGAATGGGTTTTCGCTGCTCTCTGCCGCCCTCCGCGGTGAGTTTGGGCAGAATGAGATTGCGGGAAAAACAAGTGATGTGATGTTGAAAGTTGCCATGTCCCTGAAGTGCGCGCTGCCTGATGGCTGACACCTACCCCGACTGGAACACCGACCCACAGAGGCACAGAAACGTTTCAGTACTGGACAAGTATTTGTGTTTTATTTAGCTGAATGACAATAGAACCTAGAAGTGCGAGATTTCTGAATGGAGTTTGGCTGAAGGGCTTGTCCGTAGGAGAAAACGTCACCTTGAAGACTGCACTGCTGCCAGCTGCGGTCTGTCTGCAGAACATATTCTTATATCTTTATATATCCGTCACAGTATTAATTAATCTGTCTGTGATCAGTGATTAATATAAAATCTAAATATCAGACCGGAGGCAGAAACAGCAGGAAGAGAAAATCAATACATATTACTATGACCTGGATCAAATAATGTTTAAGAACATTTCAAAGGCCGAGAGTTTTTACTCTGTGTAAATATTCAGGGAGGCTTTCATACAAAATGTTACATCAAATATCTGAATAATGATTAAATGTTTAGTTTAGTTATTTAGAGTCCCTGAAGGGACAGGTCAGCTGCTGACCACCATCTACTACAGCTAAAACACGACTGTGTACAAGTACCTCAAACAGCCGCCCCTATAAACCCTTTAAACTCATCAGTCAAATATTTCAGGAAGCCATTAAACTCTACTTCCTCTGTTCATTAGAGGCTTTTCAAATTAAACTCTACTTCTTCTGTTCATTAGAGGCTTTTCAAATTAAACTCTACTTCCTCTGTTCATTAGAGGCTTTTCAAATTAAACTCTACTTCTTCTGTTCATTAGAGGCTTTTCAAATTAAACTCTACTTCCTCCGTTCATTAGAGGCTTTTCAAATTAAACTCTACTTCCTCTGTTCATTAGTGGCTTTTCAAATTAAACTCTACTTCCTCTGTTCATTAGTGGCTTTTCAAATTAAACTCTACTTCTTCTGTTCATTAGAGGCTTTTCACACACAGTAACACACACAGTAACACACTCAGTAACACTCAGTAACACACATAGTAACACACGGTAACACACAATAACACTCAGTAACACTCAGTAACACACATAGTAACACACGGTAACACACAATAACACTCAGTAACACACAGTAACACACACAGTAACACACAGTAACACACAATAACACACAGTAACACACAGTAACACACACAGTAACACACAGTAACACACAGTAACACACACAGTAACACTCAGTAACACTCATTAACACACGGTAACACACAGTAACACTCGGTAACACACAGTAACACACAATAACATACAGTAACACACAGTAACACACAGTAACACACAATAACACACAGTAACACACAGTAACACACAGTAACACACAATAACACACAGTAACACACACAGTAACACACAATAACACTCAGTAACACACAGTAACACACAGTAACACACAGTAACACACAGTAACACACAATAACACACAGTAACACACACAGTAACACACAATAACACTCAGTAACACACAGTAACACACAGTAACACACAATAACACACAGTAACACACAGTAACACACACAGTAACACACAGTAACACACAGTAACACACACAGTAACACTCAGTAACACGCAGTAACACTCATTAACACACAGTAACACACAGTAACACACACAGTAACACTCATTAACACACAGTAACACTCATTAACACACAGTAACACACAGTAACACACAGTAACACACAGTAACACACAGTAACACACACAGTAACACTCAGTAACACACAGTAACACTCATTAACACACAGTAACACTCATTAACACACAGTAACACTCATTAACACTCGGTAACACTCGGTAACACACAATAACACACAGTAACACACACAGTAACACTCAGTAACACTCAGTAAGACACAGTAACACACAGTAACACACAGTAACACACAGTAACACACACAGTAACACTCAGTAACACGCAGTAACACTCATTAACACTCATTAACACTCGGTAACACTCGGTAACACACAGTAACACACAGTAACACACAGTAACACACAGTAACACTCAGTAAGACACAGTAACACACAGTAACACACAGTAACACACAGTAACACACAGTAACACTCATTAACACACAGTAACACTCAGTAACACACAGTAACACACAGTAACACTCAGTAACACACAGTAACACACACAGTAACACTCAGTAACACGCAGTAACACTCAGTAACACACAGTAACACTCATTAACACACGGTAACACTCAGTAACACTCAGTAAGACACAGTAACACACAGTAACACACAGTAACACACAGTAACACTCATTAACACTCATTAACACACGGTAACACACAGTAACACACAGTAACACTCATTAACACACAGTAACACTCATTAACACTCGGTAACACTCGGTAACACACAGTAACACACAATAACACACAGTAACACACACAGTAACACTCAGTAAGACACAGTAACACACAGTAACACACAGTAACACGCAGTAACACACAGTAACACACAGTAACACACACAGTAACACACAGTAACACTCAGTAAGACACAGTAACACACAATAACACACAGTAACACACACAGTAACACACAGTAACACTCAGTAACACGCAGTAACACTCATTAACACTCATTAACACACGGTAACACACAGTAACACACACAGTAACACACAGTAACACACAGTAACACACACAGTAACACTCAGTAACACACACAGTAACACTCAGTAACACGCAGTAACACTCATTAACACTCATTAACACACGGTAACACACGGTAACACACACAGTAACACTCATTAACACTCATTAACACACGGTAACACACAGTAACACACACAGTAACACTCATTAACACACGGTAACACACGGTAACACACAGTAACACTCAGTAACACTCATTAACACTCATTAACACTCATTAACACACGGTAACACACAGTAACACACACAGTAACACACAGTAACACTCATTAACACTCATTAACACTCATTAACACACGGTAACACACAGTAACACTCATTAACACACGGTAACACACAGTAACACACAGTAACACTCAGTAACACGCAGTAACACTCATTAACACTCATTAACACACGGTAACACACAGTAACACACACAGTAACACACAGTAACACTCATTAACACTCATTAACACTCATTAACACACGGTAACACACAGTAACACTCAGCAACACACACAGTAACACTCAGTAACACTCATTAACACTCATTAACACACGGTAACACACAGTAACACTCAGCAACACACACAGTAACACTCAGTAACACTCATTAACACTCATTAACACACAGTAACACACAGTAACACTCAGCAACACACACAGTAACACACAGTAACACTCATTAACACTCATTAACACACGGTAACACACAGTAACACTCATTAACACACGGTAACACACAGTAACACTCAGTAACACACACAGTAACATACAGTAACACTCATTAACACACAGTAACACTCAGCAACACACTCAGTAACACACAGTAACACACACAGTAACACACACAGTAACACACAGTTACACACAGTAACACACAGTAACACTCAGCAACACACTCAGTAACACACAGTAACACTCAGTAACACACACAGTAACACACGGTAACACTCGGTAACACACGGTAACACACGGTAACACTCGATAACACTCGGTAACACTCGGTAACACACAGTAACACACAGTAACACTCAGTAACACACGTTAACACACGGTAACACTCAGTAACACTCATTAACACACAGTAACACTCATTAACACACGGTAACACACGGTAACACACAGTAACACTCAGTAACACACACAGTAACACACAGTAACACTCAATAACACACAGTAACACACACAGTAACACACACAGTAACACTCAGTAAGACACAGTAACACACAGTAACACACAGTAACACACAGTAACACACACAGTAACACTCAGTAACACGCAGTAACACTCATTAACACACGGTAACACACAGTAACACACACAGTAACACACAGTAACACACAGTAACACACACAGTAACACTCAGTAACACACACAGTAACACTCAGTAACACGCAGTAACACTCATTAACACTCATTAACACACGGTAACACACAGTAACACACACAGTAACACTCATTAACACTCATTAACACACGGTAACACACAGTAACACACACAGTAACACTCATTAACACACGGTAACACACGGTAACACACAGTAACACTCAGTAACACGCAGTAACACTCATTAACACTCATTAACACACGGTAACACACAGTAACACACACAGTAACACACAGTAACACTCATTAACACTCATTAACACTCATTAACACACGGTAACACACAGTAACACTCAGCAACACACACAGCAACACTCAGTAACACTCATTAACACTCATTAACACACGGTAACACACAGTAACACTCAGCAACACACACAGTAACACTCAGTAACACTCATTAACACTCATTAACACACAGTAACACACAGTAACACTCAGCAACACACACAGTAACACACAGTAACACTCATTAACACTCATTAACACACGGTAACACACAGTAACACTCATTAACACACGGTAACACACAGTAACACTCAGTAACACACACAGTAACATACAGTAACACTCATTAACACACAGTAACACTCAGCAACACACTCAGTAACACACAGTAACACTCAGTAACACACACAGTAACACACACAGTAACACACAGTTACACACAGTAACACACAGTAACACTCAGCAACACACTCAGTAACACACAGTAACACTCAGTAACACACACAGTAACACACGGTAACACTCGGTAACACACGGTAACACACGGTAACACTCGATAACACTCGGTAACACTCGGTAACACACAGTAACACACAGTAACACTCAGTAACACACGTTAACACACGGTAACACTCAGTAACACTCATTAACACACAGTAACACTCATTAACACACGGTAACACACAGTAACACTCAGTAACACACACAGTAACACACAGTAACACTCATTAACACACAGTAACACTCATTAACACACGGTAACACACAGTAACACTCAGTAAAATGCAGTAACACTCAGCAACACACACAGTAACACTCATTAACACACAGTAACACACAGTAACACACAGTAACACTCATTAACACACAGTAACACACAGTAACACTCATTAACACACAGTAACACACAGTAACACACAGTAACACACACAGTAACAATCAGTAACACACAGTAACACACAGTAACACTCATTAACACACAGTAACACACAGTAACACTCATTAACACACAGTAACACACAGTAACACTCATTAACACACAGTAACACACAGTAACACACAGTAACACTCATTAACACACAGTAACACACAGTAACACTCATTAACACACAGTAACACACAGTAACACACAGTAACACACAGTAACACTCATTAACACACAGTAACACACAGTAACACTCATTAACACACGGTAACACACAGTAACACTCAGTAACACACACAGTAACACACAGTAACACTCATTAACACACAGTAACACTCATTAACACACGGTAACACACGGTAACACTCAGTAACACACACAGTAACACACAGTAACACTCATTAACACACAGTAACACTCATTAACACACGGTAACACACAGTAACACTCAGTAAAATGCAGTAACACTCAGCAACACACACAGTAACACTCATTAACACACAGTAACACACAGTAACACACAGTAACACTCATTAACACACAGTAACACACAGTAACACTCATTAACACACAGTAACACACAGTAACACACAGTAACACACACAGTAACAATCAGTAACACACAGTAACACACAGTAACACTCATTAACACACGGTAACACACGGTAACACACGGTAACCCTCTGTAACACTCGGTAACACACAGTAACACTCAGTAACACGCAGTAAAACTCAGTAAAACACACAGTAACACTCGGTAACACACAGTAACACTCAGCAACACACACAGTAAGACACAGTAACACTCAGTAACACTCAGTAACACACACAGTAACACACAGTTACACTCAGTAACACACGGTAACACACGGTAACACTCATTAACACACGGTAACACACACAGTAACACACACAGTAACACACACAGTAACACACAGTAACACACAGTAACACTCAGCAACACACTCAGTAACACACAGTAACACACAGTAACACACACAGTAACACACACAGTAACACACACAGTAACACACAGTTACACACAGTAACACACAGTAACACACAGTAACACTCAGTAACACTCAGTAACACTCAGTAACACACCCTAACACTCATTAACACTCAGTAACACTCAGTAAAACACACAGCAACACACAGTAACACACAGTTACACACAGTAACACACAGTAACACACAGTAACACACAGTAACACTCAGTAACACTCAGTAACACACCCTAACACTCATTAACACTCAGTAACACTCAGTAAAACACACAGCAACACACGGTAACACACAGTAACACTCAGTAACACACACAGTAACACACAGTTACACACAGTAACACACAGTAACACACAGTAACACACACAGTAACGCACAGTTACGCACAGTAACGCACAGTTACACAGTTACACACAGTAACACACAGTAACACACACAGTAACGCACACTTACACACAGTTACACACAGTAACACACAGTTGCACACATTAACACACGGTTACACACGGTAACACTCGGTAACACACGGTAACACACGGTAACACACGGTAACACTCGGTAACACACGGTAACACACGGTAACACTCGGTAACACTCGGTAACACTCGGTAACACACGGTAACACACGGTAACACTGGGTAACACACAGTAACACACAGTAACACACGTTAACACACGGTAACACTCAGTAACACTCATTAACACACAGTAACACTCATTAACACACGGTAACACACAGTAACACTCAGTAACACACACAGTAACACACAGTAACACTCATTAACACACACAGTAACACACAGTAACACTCATTAACACACAGTAACACACAGTAACACTCAGTAACACACAGTAACACACAGTAACACACAGTAACACTCATTAACACACAGTAACACTCATTAACACACGGTAACACACAGTAACACTCAGTAAAACGCAGTAACACTCAGTAAAACACACGGCAACACACGGTAACACACAGTAACACTCAGCAACACACACAGTAACACACAGTAACACTCATTAACACACAGTAACACACAGTAACACACAGTAACACACACAGTAACACTCAGTAACACACAGTAACACACAGTAACACTCATTAACACACGGTAACACACGGTAACACACGGTAACCCTCTGTAACACTCGGTAACACACAGTAACACACAGTAAAACTCAGTAAAACACACGGTAACACACGGTAACACACGGTAACCCTCTGTAACACACAGTAACACACAGTAACACTCAGTAACACTCTGTAACACACACATAACACACAGTAACACACAGTAACACTCAGTAACACACGGTAATACACGTTAACACACGGTAACACTCGGTAACATGCAGTAACACGCAGTAACACACAGTAACACTCAATAACACACACAGTAACACACAGTTACACTCAGTAACACACGGTAACACACGGTAACACTCATTAACACACGGTAACACACACAGTAACACACAGTTACACTCAGTAACACACGGTAACACACGGTAACACTCATTAACACACGGTAACACACACAGTAACACACACAGTAACACACACAGTAACACACAGTAACACTCAGTAACACACAGTAACACACAGTAACACTCAGTAACACACAGTAACACACACAGTAACACTCAGTAACACGCAGTAACACTCAGTAACACACAGTAACACTCATTAACACTCATTAACACACGGTAACACTCATTAACACACAGTAACACTCAGTAACACTCAGTAAGACACAGTAACACAGTAACACACAGTAACACACAGTAACACTCATTAACACTCATTAACACACGGTAACACACAGTAACACACAGTAACACTCATTAACACTCATTAACACACAGTAACACTCATTAACACTCGGTACACTC
>NW_024044549.1:0-36813 GCF_014851395.1 Micropterus salmoides | reverse complement strand
GCTCATTCCTTATTTTCTGACATTTAGCATCATTTACAGTGGGGGGGTCTGTGTTCCCAATTGTCAGGACAAATGTCAAAAAGCTTCCCAAATGTCAAAACCCAACTTGAACCCACCTGAACCACAGCTGGGGCCCCTCTACTGTTCCTGGAGGCCCCCCTCAGTAATGACAGCCTGTCCTAGGAGTTTTGGGGAGACTTCTGTAATCCTGGTCATGGTTGCTGGAGGCCCCCAGAAACACAAGTCCAAATGTTGAGTCAAGTGTCAGAAACTTTTCAATTATTCAGGCACCCAAAGCTAACTTCAAATAAATAATTTGACCCATGCGAGTAAACAACTGTTAGGATTTGGTTTTTGTACTGTTGTTTTTCCTGTGTTTATTTGATATTGTCTTGGTTTGGAGTTTTGTAATCTAGTTCATTATTTTGGTTTCTTAGTCACTGTCTTGTCTCTCATCTTAGTTCTTCTTCCTGCACCTTGGTTCTTGTTTTAGTATTACTTCAGGTTCCTTGTCTACATTATTTTGGGTCTAGTCTCCTTTGTACTTTAGCTCTGTGTTCTCCTTTTGAGTTCTTGTTCATTGTACATGTGTGTTTCTGTCTTTTTGGTTATTCTCTCTGCCCCATGTCTGCTTGTCTAGTATTCAGTAACCTTGTTACCCAGTGATCCCTCTGCATGTCTGTCTCTGTTTTCCCCTGCTCTCTCTTTCTCTCCCTACCTGTGCCTCGTTAGCCTCATGTCTTTCACCTGTGTTGCTCCCGCCCTGCTCGTTAGTCCCTGTGTGTATATATACCTGGTGTTTCTGTCTTGTCTTTGTCGGTTCATTACTTTCTACTTTTTACTGTTTGGACAGTTTTTGTATTTCGGGACTTTGTCATCAGCCACTCAGTTTGAAGGTGTGCTCGCTTTTTGTTGCCTTGAATAAACCATCTGAACTTTACCTGCTAGCCTACATGTCCTGCGTTTGGGTCCTCCAACTTGCTCAACTCTGCCATGACCACCACTGAACGTAACAACAACTATGTAATTTATTTTCAAAACACACAAAAAGCAAACAGTAGGACAACATATTTAAACAAATTTAAAAGGAACTACATGCAGAAAGTATTAATAAATGGAAAACCAGTAAAGTAAGTTGTAAAAATATAAACTTCAATAGAAACAAAAACAGCAAAGATTTGGAACATCATATTATTAGAAGTTAACTGAAAGAAATATTAATTGCAATTAAATATAAAAAAAAAAGAACTCTCTAAATGTGTAAAAAATAAAAAAATACAAATCTACAAGACTATAAACTATTTACAAGAAAGTCTGTAAAGTGTGTGTGTGTGTGTGTGTGTGTGTGTTTGCAGTCTGTGTCCTTCTAGCGCAAGCGCTTGTTTTTGTTGCACAACCTGGCCCTTGCTGTGGCAGATAGCCTTTGGGCGGCCCTCATTTTAACACAAACGGGGCTGAGGCTTACAATAAGCCTCCGATAGCGGTTCCGGCTGTTTGATTTCTTAGGCGTCTGTTGAGACAGAAGACACACGTTGTAATTCTTTCTTTAAGCAGGGAAAACATGGTATTTGTCTTTGCGTTAAAACGGATGTGCTTACCTGTTGTAGGGGCAGTGTAGGTGGGCCTTCGGCTCCGGCCTTCCTCTGCCGCATCTCCTCAAGCTCCTGCTCCAGGATGGAACCTTCAGATTCCTGGTACGGGACCTCACCTTCTTCCTCTGAACTGGAGTCGGTGGATTCCTTCCTGGCTCTCTTTCTGGAGGAGGTGCGGTCCAAACGAGCCCGATCCTCTTCTCAAAAGTATGCAGAATGTGAAAATATCAGAGAATGACCAATATTTGACAAACATTCATCAGTCAAAAACATCATACCTACACAAACCACAAAACCATCATCCCCGTCCTTGCTGTCTTTTCGAGCAGCCTGCACCTCCGCCACCTTCATGTTTGTAAGGACCCCCGGGCGGTGACCGTAGAGGCAGGCCACAAAGGCTGAAAAGTAGCCGTAAAATCTATACCGCCGCTGCTGGGTGTTGTCCTCCTTCAGTTCATCTGAGGAAAGAAGAAAAAAAGTGTTTCAGCACCTTGGACAAACACAGAGGCTTACTGTGCACTGAGACACACTCACCCAGCAGCTCAGGAACCTTTGATTTGGCCAGCTTCCAGCAGGTATTTGAGGTATTTGTCTGTGAACACACATAGAAAACTGTCAGATTACACGTGGAAACCTTTTATCACTCGCTCACGTGCTACTTTGTTACTTACCAATTGAGCTGGGGAAAACAAGGTTCCTCATCCCAAGGGTCCGGCCGCTCCCCTGAAAGAGTTTCCTCATCACCGACCTCCCAGGATTGCCGGTCACAGGGCTCTGGCCGTCGTCAGCTCTCTCCTCCTCCTCCACCTCCTCCTTCACTGCTGCTGCAGCAGCTGGTGCTGCTGCTGCCGCCGGTGCTGACATCCCTCCTGAAGACGCTACCGCAGAAGATGCTGCAGAAGCTGCCGCCTCCACCGCCCCTGCTGCCTCGCAATCGCCTGGCCCTCTTCTGGAGCTACTTAAATTGGCGCCTGAGGTCGCCAAGCTCCTGCTCCAAGTCTTTGTTCTTCTGCTGCATTGTCCTTAATGCCTGTCTATGCAGCACGCAGTCTGGTTTGGAGCACATCTCCTCCTCCTCCTCCTGCACATCCTCAGGGACTTGGACCTCGTTGTCCCCCTCTTCCTATAGCTCCAGGTCCAGGGCTGTTGCCATGGGAGGCGTGGGGTTGGTTGCCCTGAGGGCGGCCAGCGACGTCAGAGTCTTTCTCCTCCTGACAGCCTCCATGTGTGCCTTCACCTCCTCCGGTGCCAGCTCAGGGTGTCTTCCCAGGAGGTGCCTGTCCAGTCGGGTGCTCTTGTACGAGCACCCAGAGACCGGACAGGCACAAAGCCTAACATTGACCCTCCTGGTCGCCAGATTTAGAAGGAGACTCCTCTCCTCTGGGTTGGCCACACTGTGGCCGTTTCGAAAGTGGTTAGACATGGCGTTGTACACTTTGCAGCACACTGGACAGCAACTGCTCTTTTTAGGGAGCGTCATGTCTGCAGGGAAAAAAACAAAGAATTACTGAAAACTTGAATTAACACAATCACATTTTAATATAACACAGGGAATCATATAGTTCAAGTGCAGTTAAACTGTGTGAAATCGAGGGAAAAAAGGAAAGAAACAGCCAGGGAGCCTGTTGCGCTGAAAGGCAGCCTTGCCCTCTTCTCCCTCTCCCAGACTTAAAAATCATGATTATTTTTAGTATAGCCACCTGTAAAACACTACAATAGACAGCGGTTTTATTCTAAATTATGTGTTGAATTTAAATTAAAGCCCTGTTCAGAATAAAAATAAATAAATAAAATTGCCAAATGGTTAAGAGTTGTCAGACACAGAGACACACACTGAAATCGAGAAAATAAGGAAAGAAAAACATTGTCAGACCTCAGAGGGATACATTAACATTGTAAACCCTTTGCAACCATTGAAATTAAAGTAGCCTTAAAATCTAAGCATGTTTAAAAATCCGTAAAGGTGGATCGGCGGAACGTGGCTCTGAAAGCCCAAGAGCCAGCGCTGACAGGTGCGCTCTCCCTCCCTCAGACTTAAAAATGTGGATTATTGTTAGTCTTGCTGCCACTAAAACATTACATTAGGCAACCGTTTTGTTCTAAATTGTGTCACAATTAAAAAAAATGTGAAACCTCTTTCGGTACCTCCAACAGTTGGTGGCTGGAAATAAACTTAAATTCTATCTGTCAACGCATTCCCAAATGGTTAAGATTTGTCACTCCTTGTCATGATGCCAATTATCCCTTTAAAACTTGAGCAAACATATTTTTAAAGAAATAATAATTAAATGGCTGGCATTCAAGAGAAAGTGATAAAAAGAGATAAAACCTTACTTTCGGATGTGCTAACAGCCTTTTCAGAAGTCCTCCAAAGCTCTCAAACTCCAGCTCCAACTGTCCAGGTCCCTCTGTGATAAACTCTGCCCAGCTGCTTAAAGGTGAAAAGTTCAAGGATGATTGACAGGATCATAACGCTTTGATCTGATTGACTGGATGCCTGAACCCCCCCCCTTTTTTTTTTCAGTGACACCAGCCTGACTAGAGCCTGTTTTTTTTTGTTTTTTTTTCTCTCTCACCTCCGCTTGACCGTTGGTCTCATTTTCTCCCCCCAATAACATAATATCAGATATTCCTTTATTAATTCCCCATAGTGGAAATTCAAGTTGGCACACACTATAGTCTCACAGGGAGAAAAAAAAGCACATTGAGTGAATACATTGACAATATATATATAATTATATTTTTTCATTTAGCCTTTTATCCAAAGCAACTTACAAATATTAATGTATTCAGGCACCCTGTGTCAGTGTCTATACCTGTCTGTGTCTCTGTGTCTAATAAAATTGGAAAATAATAAAACAAATCTGTAGTCTGTAAGTGGAGATGGGAGATGTTGGATGCTGTGGCTTTGTGGAGTCTGATAGCTTTGATTCTAAGCTCTTTGTCATGAGTTGTAGTTTTTCCCTGTGGTTTTGAGTTTTTGCCATTTGTTTCTGGTGTCCTTCTGTTTACCTGTTCTTCTCGTTTCCTTGTCCTTGGTGTTTATGTCTTGTCTGGTATTCTAGCTCATAGTCCTGCGTTGATTTGATATGGCTTTGGTTTGAAGTTTGGTTGTCTAGTTGTTGTTTCTTAGTCACTGCCTTAACTCTTGTTCCTGCGTTTTAGTTCTTTGTGCTTGTTCCCAGTCCTGTACCCTAGTTCATGTTAAGTGTTCACTCTGGTCTATTTTGTGTCTGTTACCCCAGTGATCCCTCTGCATGTCTGTCTTTGTTTTCCCCTGCTCTCTCTCTGCCTGCCTGCCTGTCCTTCGTTAACCCTGATCTCTGTCACCTGTGTTGCTCCCGCCGTGCTCGTTACTCCCTGTGTGTATATATACCTGGTGTTTCTGTTTTGTCTTTGTCGGTTCATTGCTTTCTAGTTGTGCTGTCTCCCGGAGTTGCTGTGAGGTCTCCTGTTGTCTGCCTGCTTGTCGTGTCTCCCTGCCGTGTCTCCCTGTTACCCAGCTCCATTTGGACCTTTGTTTGGACTACCTTAGTTTATGGACTCTATATTCAGCCACTCACCTGTAAGTGTGAGCGCTTTTGGTCATAGTAAAACCCTTCACTGAACTATACCTCTGCCTTGCGTCCTGTGTTTGGGTCCTCCAACCTGCCTCACCCACACCAAACCGTAACACTCTTTGAGTCTGTGGCTGAAACTGCTCGTGAGCTGCCTCAGCTCAGCATAGAGAGCCTGTGCGCAAAGGCATTATTTTTACAATTAACCATGTAATTGGCACTACAAATTAAATTAAAACAATAAGCGGATACAGAAAGAATTTTCAATTCAGTGTTAAATCTTTGTGAAGAGGCCATTTTTGCCTGAAACTGCATTCACCATCAAAACTACAGGAAAGATACAAGGAGCAGAGTGGATTTGTTTTTCAAATTTATTTATTAAAACAGTTAAAACAAATAAAATTCAAAACTGACAAATGCAGATCTGCACTATATAAATAAAAAAACATCAGTCTCCTTCCATGGGGTCATACTCTCTCGTCTGCAAAATACTGGAGAGAAAAAAAAATTATAACAACTGCAAGTATGTGAGTTTAAATCATTTTTAGTATACATTACATTCTCATCATCCTCAATTAATTCAGGAGGCAGCGGCGGCACAGACTGGTGGTGTTCCTCATCCTAGGTCACCCGAAAGTTACTTTCCTGCAAAATGGCACAACCCAACAGTTGTTAAACCTGACTGAATAATCAGAATTCATTGAAACAATATACTTAGATGCCCCCAACTCCAAAATTCAAGCCAGTTAAATAGCATTCAGTGTCCTGTTTGACATAATTCCACTCCAGTATTTCAATTCAAACTATTCATTGAAACATCAGTGTGGAATTATTTAAACAACAATGCTGACAGCTATAGAAGTAGTTTGAATGACGAAACTGTTTTCAGTCATGGTGTCAATAATTTTAATAATGTAATATTTTGCAACATATGAAATCCTGGCATGATTGCTGTGCTGAAACTGTAAAAGCAAAAGTGTAAAAGTTCCTTTCATCTCATCTTAAGCACAAAGTCATTAAATTAAAGAACTCCCAGTGCACGATGGGACATGGACAGGCATCATTTATAGACAAGAATACACAACTTACTGTCCGCGACAGCCATACGGTCGATGCCTGTGGGGAAAAACAGCATTATAAAACATCCAATGACATGGGAATAATTTATGCATGGTGTAAACATACAGATTTACAAAAAAAAATGTTTATGTATACTTACTGGACTGAAGTCGCTGCCTTCTTCCACTCCACTTGAGTCAGCCATTACTCGTGGGGTTGACTCGGGTGGGGGACCCACAAGCACCTCGCCCAGCCCGGGGAGAGCCACCCTGGTTGGGTAAAGTGGCGCCCAGAGGCCCCTGTCACCTCTGGTTCTCCCTGGATGTTAACGGTCCTGGTAGCGCGGAGGACCCACAGCCTCTGCACTCTGCCCACCCGTGGCACCTCGATCGCGGGGAAGTTCCCTCTAAAACGGCCCTGGAGGTGTGGACTTTTTTCCTCTCAAAAACTGGGTTTCTGAAATCGTGCCAATGGTAGCTTGTGAAACAGGGGTAAACTCCTTGAAACGGGAAAACTCTGCAAAATGGCCCTAGAGGTCTAGGGCTTCGCAGGGTTTATCGGTGAAAACACTTTGTCATTTTTTCGAGCGAGTGAAATTTCGACAAAGTGTTTTTACCCATAAACTCGCTGGCGGCCCGAACCACAACCGGCGTCCCTGACTTGAGCACGACCTTGGATTGGGGCTGGCCCTGAGGGGCACAGGCCGGAAGCACCCTGGCCGCTGACGCACTCACCATTGCCGAGCCGCCCTTTCTGGTTTTCAGGTCTTTGCGCTCTGCCGCCCTCAGAGCATCGTAGCAACCGCTCTGCCGCCCCACAGAGCATCGTAGCAACCGCTCTGCCGCCCCACAGAGCCTTACAGCATTTATAGGAGGCCACCCGACCGTCTTATGCGCACACAGAGTGGCGGAGAGCCACCTCAGGCTGCCTGAGTCCTCAGTGCGAGTTACTTTCCACAAGATAAACAATTTGGGATGGGGCCCTTGCTCGGCACGGTCGCACCATGTTACAGCATAGACCACATTCATCCGTCCGTGGGATCCACCGTCAGGTCCTCCGTGCCCTCAGGGTTGCACCACTTCCCTGGGAGCTATCATGGTCCAAGTTGAGAGCTAGGATCCGAGGCTCCATCCATCAGCGGGGCAGCGAACGACCCTCATCGGGTCCCAACGCCAATGGGTGCCCAGGCAGACCGCCGCGACCCCAGCTGACACATACAACAGTGCAGCACTGAGGCACATGCCACTGTAGGCCGCACCGGCCACCCAGACAACCCAGAGACCAGGACTGGCGTCCTTGGGGGACCATGGGGACCCGGGCGGAGCCCAGGAGGACCCAGCTGACGCCCGACGCAACTAGATGCTGCGACACACGCCACTGTAGACTAGCCGGGGATGCGGGGCACCCACCATTATGAGGACCGGACTGCTCGACCACCGTCTTATGTCATGGAAGTCATCTGACCGCAACTCCGATCATCCGCATGGACATGCTGCAGAGATCGATCGTTTGCAGGAGGGCCCTCCTGCTCAGAATGTCCGCAAGCCGCTTGGCCCGTGGCTTGCTGAGGCCGATGCGCCATAGGACCACGTAGTTCCGTCTGTGCCACTTGCCCCTTGCACCAATGGGGAATCCACGCACCATCACCGTGGAAATCGTGGGCCTCATACACATCAAGATCGGCACCAGCACTGTCTATTTCTCAGCCTCCCAGGTCCGGGACGAGGACCTTACCGGGACCGACCGGAATGCGCCTCTCCTTCCAGACTTCCCAACCGTGGCTAGCACATTCTCGCTGGAGGATTGCGCAGATCTTATTGTGGTTAGAGCATCTATATCTCTGGAGCCGGGGACAGCGGCCAACCACATGCCTAGTTGTTTCTCTCAACAGAGGGACTGGCCCTGCTGGCGGCCGGGGACTCTTTGCAGGGCAGGTAGCAAGGTCAGCACATTGGTACGCAGTTGGAGCGCCAACCTGAAACCAACTTCAGTCATGCCCCTGACTGGGGGGTCACACAGCCAGCTGTTGCTAGTTGTATCACTGTGGAAGACTACCACTCCAACACCTTGGGTCCTGAGTGTACACCATTGCTCAAATTCACGGTCCTGCCACATCGCGAGGGGAGGCGGGGGCCCCTCCGGGATATTCGTGACATCAGTAACAGCCGGGGCAGGCGTACTGATGGCCTTGGCACCGATCGAGGAGGACAGGTTCGAGATGTCTTTGGAGGAGACCACCGCCCGGGTCACCTCTCTGACAAGCTGGTCTTTGGAGCCCTGTCAAGCGGCGCCATTGGACGGAGGGAATATGAGCCGCCACTTTAACCACTCCAAGGCCGCCGTCTTTGGCTTGTGCGTAGAGCAAGCCATCAGCCGTGGAAAGACTGAGGTGCAGCCACTTTTTCACTGCAGAGCGGATGAGTCTGTCACGCTCAAGCAAAACCGCTTTGCCCACCATTCTGTGATCCGCCGCATAGGTAAGCATACATTTTGAGGACCGCCAACTTCTGAGTTGGCTTCAGGAGTGCAGCAGAGATTCTGGTCAACAGGTCAACAGTCATCGACTTCAGGGGGGGCTTGATGATCCCCTTCCACGGAGTGAGGCAGACACCCAAATACCCCACTGATTCACCGATACCGATTAAGTGCAAGGGGGCCCCACCCAGCCTCCATTGGGGCCCGACGTTGATTCGATAGGAGGCACCGTTCGGGCTGATCAGGAAGCTGTGACATTTACTCGGGTTGACACCAAGACCAGTGAGCCTGGAGAATTCCTCTAATATCACCAGGTTTTTCGCCATGCCATCCCAGGAGTCGCTCAGCAGAACCAGGTCGTCGGCAAATGCAAAGGAGGTGACCCGCTCACCCCTCACCTTGAAGCCTTCCCCGTGCTCCTCCGACGCATACAACAAGGGATCGATGGAGAGGCTGAAGAGCAACGGGGAGAGGGGGTCACCTTGCTTGACCCCCTTCTTCAAATAGATACGATCAGTGGACCCGTCAGCCATCTTGACCCTAGCATGGGACCCGTGGTACGCACTCCGGAGCAGTTCACAAATGTGTTGGTCTACCCCCAACTGGGCCAGAACGGCCTGAATGTGCAGGTGGGAGTCAAAAGCCTTGGCAAAGTCCACAAAGACCACAGCCAGTGCCCGCTTCTCTCTCTTGCTCAACCGAATCATGCCTTCCAGCAACATTAGGTTCTCGGAACATCCAGGGGACTCAACAAACCCACGCTGCCGTACGTGGGTCTTGCATGCCTCAGCCAACCTCTTGCATAAGATACCGGAGAAGGCCCTGAGGACGGTTGAGCTGATAGTGATAGGCCGCCACTGGCCTATATCCATTTGCTTGTCCCGGTCGGGGGACTTGGGGATTAAGGTAGTAACACTACCTTTCAAGCACTTGGGGACCTTGCCGGTGTAAAGAATGGCATTAAAGGCGCCGGCCAGCTTAAGCCCTTTGGGGTCCCAGGCCAGAAGGGCTCCCCTCCCGATACCATCTGGGCCAGGCGCCGAACCCCTTTCAATCTTCTGCACTGCCGCTAGAACTTCGCCCGGGGAGATCGGACTGCAGAAGGGGGTGTTATCGGCCACGGCCGGGGAGGCAAACTGGCCCAAGCAGTGCACCGTTCGGTGGCCCTGGTAGACCGGGCTGGAGACATGGTACACCGTTCGGCGGCCCTGGTACTCTGCCCGGTGGAAAGGACTCAGCAACGGATGACTCCCCGGGTTGGATGGGCTGTCACCTCTGGGAGTCAAGCTCTGGAAGTGGAGACATGTGGGGTTGACGCGGGTGGGGGGCCTACAAGCCCCTCGTCCAGCCTGGGGAGAGCCACCTTGGAGGGGTAAAGTGGCGCCCAGAGGCCCCTGTCACCTCCGGGAGTCAAGCGGCGCCCAGAGGCCCCTGTCACCTCTGGGAGTCAAGCTCTGGAAGTGGAGACACTTGTGGTTCAGGCGAGCGGGGGACCATCGAGCCCCTCGCACAGCCCAGGGAGAGCCACCCTGGTCGGGTAAAGCGGCGCCCAGAGGCCCCTGTCGACTGATTCGTGGCCCTGGCACTCTGCCCGGTGGACAGCACTCAGTCCCGTGTTGGATGAGCTAAGGCGCGAAGCGTAAAGTGGTGCCCAGAGGCCCCTGTCACCTCTGGGAGTCAAGCTGTGGAAGTGGAGACACGTGGGGTTGACGCGGGTGGGGGGCCCACAAGCCCCTCGCCCAGCCCGGGGAGAGCCACCTTGGACGGGTAAAGTGGCGCCCAGAGGCCCCTGTCACCTCCGGTCCTCCCTGGATGTTAACGTCCCTGGTAGCGCGTAGGCCCCAAAGCCTCTGCACTCTGCCTAGCCGTGGCACCTCGATCACGGGGAAGTTCCCTCTAGAACGACCCTGGAGGTGTGGACTCGCTCGGGACTTTTTTCCTCTCAAAAACTGGATTTCTGAAATCGTGCCGATGGTAGCTTGTGAAACAGGGGTAAACTCCTCGAAACGGGAAAACTCTGCAAAATGGCCAAAGCCCTAGACCTAGCCCTATATCGGTAAAAACACTTTGTCAAAAATTCGGCCTCAAAATGAGAAACTATTCAACGTACAATAATAAAAATAAAATACAAATCGAGGAGATAATATCAAAGTGACGAATGGACAAAATTCACATAAATACTCTCTATCACAGGCTCTTCTCGGCTCCAGCGTAGCTTCATTCGCCCTTTTTTTTTAAAAATCATTATGTTTGTCATGGTGATCATTTTCAACCCCATTTTCTCATTGTTTCGCTGGGTCCGCAGCTGGGGAGGGGGCTGCTTCCCTGGATGCCTGCCCAGCCAGGGCTCCATGCTCTGGGCCACAGACATCCAGCTGGGGAGGGTGGTTGGGCTTGATGGAAAGAGGGGATTCAGGGCTACAATTTGGTGTATCACAAAAGAAAATCTGAGTGTCCTAGGCTGAGCAATCTGGTTAATATGTGGACAACATATTGAATCGCTGAGAATACCTCCTTAATTAGCTTTATTGTAATGCATATTTTGAGCTGTCCTGTTGAGCTAAATTAATGTGTTTAGGCTTGATGGAAAGAGGGGATTCAGGGCTACAATTTGGTGTATCACAAAAGAAAATCTGAGTGTCCTAGGCTGAGCAACCTGGTTAATATGTGGACAACATATTGAAGCGCTGAGAATACCTCCTTAATTAGCTTTATTGTAATGCATATTTTGAGCTGTCCTGTTGGGCTAAATTAATGTGTTTAGGCTTGATGGAAAGAGGGGAGTCAGAGCTACAATCTGGTGTATCACAACTGAAAATCTGAGTCTCCTGGGCTGAACAGCCTGGTAATATTAGGAGTAAATTTTGGAGCCCTCAGAATACCTCCTTAATTAGCTTGATTGTAATGCATATTTTTAGCTGTCCCTTTCTGCTATATTAATGTGTTTGGGCTTGATGGAAAGAGGGATTCAGGCTACAATTTGGTGTATCACAAAAGAAATGTGAGTGTCCTAGGCTGAGCAACCTGGTAATATGTGGACAAATTTGAGCTCTGAGAATACCGCCAGAATTGGCTACATTGTAATGCATATTTTAGGTATCCTGTTGCTAACTAATGTGGTAGGGCTTGATGGAAAGAGGGGAGTCAGAGCTACAATTTGGTGTATCACAAAAGAAAATCTGAGTGTCCTAGGCTGAGCAACCTGGTTAATATGTGGACCACATATTGAGCGCTGAGAATACCGCCAGAATTGGCAACATTGTAATGCATATTTCTGTTGCTAATTAATGTGTTTGGGCTTGATGGAAAGAGGGGAGTCAGGCTACAATTTGGTGTATCACAACTGAAAATCCGAGTGTCCTAGGCTGAACAGCCTGGTAATATTAGGAGTAAATTTGGAGCCCTCAGAATACCTCCTTAATTGCTTGATTGTAATGCATATTTTAGCTGTCCTTTGCTAATTAATGTGTTTGGGCTTGATGGAAAGAGGGGAGTCAGAGCTACAATTTGGTGTATCACAACTGAAAATCTGAGTCTCCTGGCTGAACAGCCTGGTAATATTCGGAGTAAATTTGGAGCCCTCAGAATACCTCCTTAATTAGTTTGATTGTAATGCATATTTTTAGCTGTCCCTTTCTGCTATATTAATGTGTGTTGGGCTTGATGGAAAGAGGGGAGTGAGAGCTACAATTTGGTGTATCACAACTGAAATCTGAGTCTCCTGGGCTGAACAGCCTCGTAATATTAGGAGTAAATTTTGGAGCCTGGTAATATTCGGAGTAAATTTTGGAGCCCTCAGAATACCTCCTTAATTGGCTTATTGAAAAGCATATTTTTAGCTGTCCCTTTCTGCTATATTAATGTGTTTGGGCTTGATGGAAAGAGGGGAGTTAGAGCTACAATTTGGTGTATCACAACTCAAAATCCGAGTGTCCTATGCTGAACAGCCTGGTAATATTAGGAGTAAATTGTGGAGCCCTCAGAATACCCCCTTAATTAGCTTTATTGTAATGCATATTTTTAGGTATCCTGTTGGGCTAAATTAATGTGTTTAGGCTTGATGGAAAGAGGGGAGTCAGAGCTACAATTTGGTGTATCACGACTGAAAATCTGAATCTCCTGGGCTGAACAGCCTGGTAATATTCGGAGTAAATTTTGGAGCCCTCAGAATACCTCCTTAATTGGCTATATTGAAAAGCATATCCTTAGCTGTCCCTTTCTGCTATATTAATGTGTTTGGGCTTGATGGAAAGAGGGGATTCAGGGCTACAATTTGGTGTATCACAACTGATACACCATAGTGCTTTACAGCAGGCCTCTGGAAAGAGCCAAATTTAGGCCTAACTCAACAGTTCTCTGACAGGGGCCACACGTTTGAAAATGAAAAATGTTGGTCTCCAGTGAAAGGCCTGGATCTAGGCTATATATTGTCCTATCACTGAAGTAAATGTGATCCTGTTGAAGAGAGAGCCAGGCCTATGAGTCAGCAGCAATTCTGCCCTCTTCGGTGAGACTTTGTAAAAATGCATCACCTGGGGAGAGGTTTATCCTGTACTCACCCGAAAATGTAAGACTTAGCTGTGTGTACTGTATGGCTGGTTTGAAGCTTCCAGGTTGTCTTATAATTCTGGGTCTGGGCTTACAGTGCAGAGGAAGAGCTAAGCTTTAAATGTGTGTATCATTAACCATATATGTGAAAATGTTGGGCAGAAATACATAGCAAAAGCTTTAAGAAATCTGACCTCTGACCCCGGGCGGACAGGCATGCTAAATTGAGTCTGTCCTGGTGTATGTGGAGTCATCAAGTAGAGTCATCAGTCCTACTTGAAATTCAACCCCGACTCCAACAGTGCAAACCGTTTGGCTCTAGCACCTTCCTATCAAAAGTTATCCCCAAAAAACTCACCCGACTTTTGACACTTAGAATTTAGCTGTTATTTTCTGTCTGCAATGCGGCATATATGCTGCAGCTGGGACAGCTTCTGACAGCTACTCTCCAATTGTCTCCAAATTACATCTACTTGAAATTCAACCGCGAGTCCAACAGTGCAAACCGTTTGGCCCTAGCACGTTCCTATCAAGTGTAATAACTTTTTTTGACATTGTCCAAATAGGAACATAGACCCCACATTGAAAGTGATGCCAAATGTCAAAAAATGCTAATTTCCTTATTTTTTGACATTTAGCATCATTTACAGTGGGGGGGTCTGTGTTCCCAATTGTCAGGACAAATGTAAAAAAGTTTCCCAAATGTCAAATGTCACTTTAGAGGGAACCTCAAAGACAGCTGGGGGCCCCTCTACTGTTCCTGGAGCCCGCCTCATTATTGAGAGTCTGATGTTGAGTCAAATGTCAGACACTTTTCAATTATTCAGGCACCCAAAGCTAACTTAAAATAATTCATTTGACCCATGCGAGTAAACAACTATGTAATTTATTTTCAAAACACACAAACAGCAAACAGTAGGACAACTTATTTAAACAAATTTAAAAGGAACTATATGCAGAAAGTCTTAATAAATGTAAAACCAATAAAGTAAGTTGTATAAATATAAGTATTTGCTAGTGACCAGCTTCCTAAATCAGTTATTAAAAAGAGACCCGCCATGTTGGTGGTAAACACAGACCCCTCCCACCTGGGAGGACAACACTGGGTCGCTATCTATATTGACAAGCAGGGTGTGGGATCATTCTTTGACAGTTTTGGGAAACTCTCCGGTATACTCACATTTTCCTGAATCCTTTTCTGTCTTTCTCAACAGTAATTGTAAGTCCACGCAACATTCTGTTAGACAAGTGCAAGACGTGGATTCTGTAGTGTGCGGTCAGCATTGTGTGTTTTTTCTTTACCACATGGATAGAGGGATTCCTTATGAAAATGTAATGACTAAATATAGTAATAAACGGTCATGCAATGATTTTATGGTGTGCAAATTTGTGAAACGTGTACGACAATTTTTTTTGTTATTATGGTGATATAAATAAAAACACTTTGAAATGATAAAGCTATGTCTCTATGTATTTATTTAAAATTAAAAAGTCCAATGTCCAAAATCCAATCACTCAATCACATTTCACGAGATACAAAGGAACTTGTTTCATTGTTTGCTAATCGACCCCCTCTGGTAACAAGAGGTGTAGATGCTGGTCCAGTAATAAGAGGAGAAGATTCTCCAGTCTTTATTAATCTTGTCAATTTTTCTTTTGACCTGTTGATTTGGTACAACTGATAAAGGTATATTCAATATAGCCAACGATTGCGGATATTCATCCCAACCTGTAGGTCTCTGGCTGTCAGACACGTTGTGAGAAGCAGTTACTCCTCTTATCAAATCATACACGAGACCCTTTAATAACATTATCATTAAACACAAACTCCCCACGTTCAGTCCATGCAGATATGAGGACATTTTATCCAAAATATGCTGAGCTTTATTCCTGCTGTTTTTTGGCATGTTTTTTAAAACTTCTTCAAAAACAAAGTCTCTTCCTTCTTGATTCTTCTGCTCTTAAGTGTGAAAATCTTCAGCGACTGGCATTGACAAAGTTAGTGTGTTCTGGTATTTTTCCTCCTTGTTTTACCATGGTGAGAAATCTCTGCAATGCGATGGAATATTTTTTTGCTTTTTCATGAAGATCTTCAGTCTTTTGATCCAGAATGTCTTTTATAGTACGATCCAGGTCATTTTCAATTGTTTCTCGAATAGACTTGTGTGCCGGAGGTCTTCTTAAAAGATCAAGTTGTTGTTTAGGTACCAGAAACATTTTTGTGCATACTCCATAGTCATCTAAGTTTGTCTTGAAGCAATAAGACTCGTTATAAAAGGCACAGCGATACTCAGGAGGGGTGGAAGAAAACCGCCAGACTGTTTAAGCAACGTCTTCTTTTTCTTTGAAGCGCAAACCTTTTTATTGCGAGCAGCCTAATCCCGCCTTCTTCTTTTTTAATTTTTGATGCTGTGTCTTATTTAAAGGAATTTTACTCTTTAAAACATTGTAAGCTATTTCGCATAACGCTACCAAAAGGTCTGGTGATGCAGATTTAATAATATTCACTCTCTGAGATGAGATGCTCCGTGCATAATTTGCAGTAAAGACAGGTTTCTTTTAATGCGATCAGACATGTTTATTTACTTTCTCTTAGGCACATACACAACAGGCAGGTCTGAAAGCAAGTCGTTTCTGAGTCTGAAATCATCAGGTGTCTTAGCTTTAAAATCAATCATCATAATTGGTATTCAGAGTAATAGTACGGCTAACTTTGCCTTGAAAAAACAACTTAAATTTCTATGATGCACATATTTTGTAAACACATTTGGGACCTCATTGTTATTGCTAGCATGATTGATTAAATCATCAATAATCAACAAATAGTTTTTATCTACAGGCAGCAATGTGTCATCGCATTAAGACAATGGCAAACCCTCAACAAAATCCACATTTTATAATTTTCAATGACTGGTCATACAATGGTTGCCAGCACAAATAAATATTTACAACATTTTCAATATGTTTTGAAATTAACATTTCGGCATCTTCCATCAACATTTTCACAAAATATGTTTTACCGCTGTTTGAAGGACCTGAGACAATTCGACTAAAAGGATGTTGTAGTCTAAAATCAAAACCATCAGTCTCCCTAACAGCCTGGTATGGTAAAGTTCTCAGATCAGGAAAAACTGCATTACGTGTACATGACTTGAAATCTTTTGGCAATTGTTTTGTTTTTTAGTTCGAAAGCCTTTTTATTTCTCACTATAGTGTCTGATTTTATCATCACGTGTCGCGGTGTCTCATCACAATTCACAAACTCAATCAGGGTTTCTGAAGTGACGACTGATGCGTTATGAGAAGTTAATGTCAAATCAAGTTAAATCAAGAGGTGAATTTGTACATTAGGTATACTTTGTCAATTAAAGCAAACCAGACAGCCTTCTGTGTTTGAGAACAGGGATTACGTACTGTAAACTCGGATTCTATGAGTATAGGTGCAGCCCTCTAAGTTGAAGGCCTCACTGGGCCTGGGTTCTCAGTACTGAAGAAAAGGCATTTGGGAGCCAAAAGCTGGTTCTCACCGTTGTATGTATTCAAGGTACGGACATAGGAGAGGCCCACGCTGTGGGTGGGCGTAGACTAAAATTCTCAGTGCCGTGCAGGCGCGTGGAAGGGGATACCCAATAGCGATAGCCTTAGAGGGCCACGCCTATACTCATTGAATCCAGGTTACAATACGTAACCCCCGTTCTATTTCGTAAAGGCTTCGCCCTCTAAGGCTATCGCTATTGGGTTAGAGGCGAAGCAGGATGAGTCAACGCCTCACTGGCCCATGCGGTACCACCAAGCACAACTCACCTGCCTAGAGCCATAATAAGCCACCCAGTCGCCCTCTGACCGCGGCATCGGTGTCGGTGTGCATGCGAGCACCGATGGCGTGGCATGGGAGGCCGAGGGCCAACCCATGCGTAAGTCGGGAAATTGGATGGGGGGCCCTGCAGCTGTACAGATGCAGGCGGGGTCACGACAGCAACCGCATCAGCTGCGCACAAGGCAGGGCCACGTAAGCAGCGGCCACCCCCCCCCAACACCGTCCCATGGGAGGGCGCACCGTCTACCGGTCTGGGTCTGTTTCTACAGGTTCACTTGGCTCCTGAGTGTAGCTGTTGCAGTTAATTTTCGCACTGGAAGTTGATTCTGCCTTCAAATAAGGTTGTATATTTGACTTTAGAAGTAAGGTACACAGTATGCTTAGCGTTTAAGTGGTTTATGTCGTGAGACAGCAATGTGGTAAGGTGACTGAATGAAAACAAACTTCCCCTTTTCGAAAGAGGCTTATGAATTTGTCTTTCAATGCCATGCTAGGTACACAAAATGTGCAAAGCAAGTTAAATTGTAATAAATAGCTTCCACGGAAAACATCACCATGTGTCACCCCTCAGAGCTTTCAGAAGATTTCCATAATGCAAAGTGACAAATACCATATGCCTAAATCGACCTATATGAAGTGATCTTTGATTAGTTCTTGTCAAACTGTTGTGCTGTTTGGGCACATTCAGAAAAAAATCATTACTCCCATAGAAAGGTTTATTTATACCACGCAGAATAGTTAATGTTTAGTGTCTTGACCCTATCACTCCCCAAAGCATACACTAAAACAGGTGGAAACGGGAGTGGTGGTGATGTTGACTAAAGCTCAGAAGCTGTGGCGGTTGTTTGCACTTAAATCAAGCACCCACTTGCTGACATTGGAGAGGTGTTGAGGTGACAGAGACTTAATCATATGCTGAAATTGTCCAGTCATGATATACAGCATGTATCCTGGCTAAAAAACGTACTTTCAAAATCCACATAGCGATCATGATGCAATAACTATTTGCTGAGCTACTTGGTTAAACTTATAGACAGCGCTGGTATAGTCCTTGTGTTGTACTGAAGTGCACCAAACGAACAACTTAGACTAAACAAAGACTCCAAGGCTAAATTGAGTACAATTAGAAGTTTAGAAGAACTAGTGTAACATCATGGCATTACACGACTGCTTAATTAATGATGTGAGTGCTGATGTTTCTTGTGATCACTAAGCTTAAAATAGAAACCATAAGCTATAAGCAACTTTTATTTACCAGACAGTTCAGTTTGCTCCACTGGACGAAAGAAAAGTCTCCAACTATATTGCATTGATACAGAATTATTCCAATGGAAAGTTTCCCGTGTACTTTAAACGAAAATTACAATTACAGTATGTGATAGCTGGCAACCATTCTTAGGTCCTGAAAGGCTGAGATTCCCCTTAGTATTGAGTCTAAAATTTCAATTAGTAGATGATGATTATTTGTTTCATAATTCATTTAAACAGATTTGCACATACTGACGCCTAGTTATCTTTCTAAACTCTTAGTTTCCTTATTTGTCACATTTTGTCTTTAGGTTAAATGTATCCATTCTTCAAAAATGGAGGCACGTTATCACATTGATGCAAAATGTCCTGTAAGCCTAGTATTGCCACAAACAGGAGAACATGAGATCATGACAGATGACCAGAACTCTGTCCAACTTTGGTGGATAACTTATCTTAGCATGGACATAAACAGGGGGAACCTACTGTCAGCAGCTGGATGAGGTTTGGTGCGTGGATGTCAAAAATGTATAGAAAGTCACATCATATACTCAAGCAAACCCAACCCAGCTGGCCACACGCCACATTGGGTCACAGCAAGTAGGCAGAACTGACACATGCTGCATGCCAACGTCCACTCCTGAGTTTGTATGTGTGTGTTTCTACCAGGCTTTTCAAGGTAACTCCAATTTCCCATCCTGCTGTGTTCTGGATTATCAACATCTTTGTCAGCAAGGAACCGAGACAATCCATACCATTGGGTGAGTTGTCTCTATAAACACTCATTCAAAAAGACTCATTGAGCCACTGTTTGCCCATCAGTCAGTCATACAAACATTCTGTTGAGCACCCCGAGTCCATTAAAGGTACACTACATGCTAAGGACTTACAGGTTTCTTGTGTGGATTGGACCAATAGATTTCCAGTTACGTCTCTTTGTCAATATATTTGCAATCGTTGAGGAGTGAGACGGTCTTCTTTAGTATTCACTAGGTTTATCGCAGGAGCAAGCGACAGCAAAGGAAAAACTATGCCACAATGTGCATGTTTTCTATGCTACTAGTTTCAAGTATATATTTAGAATAAATGACAGTCTCATTAATAATTTGTTATTTTTCACACAATAAATCGTTTCAATTCTTTTGGTGTTATTGGAATACATAACACTTTACATAAATCTTCACACTAAACTGTTGCATTGGGCTGCAGGCAAAATTAAAATAAATGTTATTTAAATACTTTTACTCTTTTGTTTCACAAGCAAGATGCCAAATGGCTAAAGATAACCTTCAGATTCACAGCCAAGCAACAGAATACTGAATTGCCTGAATACATTAATGTATTGATCAAATACTTTATTATTGTTTCTATTATATTACATTTACCATGCGCGCGCACACACACACACACACACACACACACACACACACACAACAAACAAACAAACAAACAAACACACACACACTTACTGATGGTGACATGGACTTAGTTTCACATTTGAGAGAGGGCTGTCAGTGTATGTCAAGATCTGTCAGCATACAACAAACTAATAGGATGGATAGTTATTAGATGAGGAGCCTACCATCAAAACTAAAAACTATGAAGTTACTCTCTAAGGCACTTTTTTCATGGAGTGGTCAATTTTGAGACTTTGGTCTATTTTGCTTCCATGTCTTCTTTTACTCTAATGGAAATAAGAGGGGGGAGCGCATCAGAACTCCAAAGTCTCATCTTCCGACCTGATAGCCTATTTAGATTTTTCCCCCAATAAATATATTTGTTTGACAGGGAATCTGTTATAAATATACTGTATATTCATTTATTTAAAAAACAACAAAACAACAACAAAACAAGCATCCCAGAAAAAAGGATGTCTGTTTGATGTCTGTGTGCACGTGCCTGTTTCCAGTACAAGATATTCCAAAGACCTATCCTTAGGCATCTTATGAGCTTTTCCTCCAGCTCCAGGGTTCTTAAGAGTCTGTCAAATTCTGGTGTGTATGTCAGTTTCCTGCGTTTTCCCTGATTACACAATTGTGAATTTTTAATATTTGAAAAAATACAATTACCCTGGTCAGTAAAACTGTTGAAAATATTTTCTTTTTGCTTTTGTCAGTTAAATAAAGATTCATGTGAATTTACACATCCCAGATTTTGATATTGATTGCAATTTGGGAAAAATCCTAACTTTTATTGAAAAGGAGTTTGTATGTATGTATAGAACATCCATCAATAATAATTAATATTTCACTCACTGGTAGAAGTGCAAATATTGGCAGTTCCTCAGTGCTGCTCTCAGTAGATTCACAACACTAAGCATGTCCATAAATGACAAGAATTAACTTAAGTGCTTAATATAATTACTATATTTCATATATATTATATTCAATTAGGTACTACACATAACAGATATTGTTGTTCATATATAGATGATTGTAAAGTGACAAGAGACAAAACATTGTTCAAAGTGTTGTGCCATTAAAATGTGTTTGTTTTGCTCACTGGGTCTGGCTCCTCTTTACATTTAAAAAAAATGCCCTCCGTCTGGACTGCAGCCTCTACAGTAACTTACAAAAACAATGTAATTCGAGGTACAATTCCAAAGGAATGATGTTATATTTATATTGCAAATGAGGAATATTCTATTAAAAATGACAAATGTTGCCACTATCGAAAACCAAAACCTTCACCTTATCTAAAACAATGCTCCAGAGATTTTAATAAATTAACTTAATGGGAAACGAAATAAAATATAACCACTCTGCCTTGTAAAAAACAGTGAACTTTCTTAATTGCTGAAAGAGTAGCTGTGTTATGTGGAGACGAGGAAAAAAAGACCGTCACAAAATTAACTTTTTTAATGGTTGAAAGAGTAGCTGTGTCATGTGGAGACGGGGAAAAAGATGCGAGCTCCCGTCAGACTCGGGAGGAGAATTCTGATAATCCACAAGGCAGCCTTCTCACTAATTCAGAAGTTTACAGCAGCAGGGTATTTTCCAATGTTTGAATAGTAATGAGTGAAGAGAATCCATACAAGTCTTTTCATACAATATTTATCCAACATATAGAGCACATAGATGATTTCAAAGGCATTTAATGTACAATCTCACCTTCACCATGGATGCACTAGTGGGTAAGGAGTGACATCTTGTACTCAATCCTGAGTGAGACAGGAAGCCAGTAAATTCAGAAAATTCTAAAAGGTTTAGAAACTTCGAGCACCACTGTATAGCATACATCCATGGCAATAATTAACGTCATGTACAATATCAGCCAGAACATTATTCTTTAAATTAATTATTCTTCCAGCTCTCGTGGCTGTGCTGTGTTGCTTATTTAGTGTGTGTGATTGTTTCTTGTTTTCATTTTTCTCTTAGTTGTCTTACTATGTCGGCTGTTTATTGCTGCTGTTCGGCTGGTTGTCTTTTACTATTATTATTTGTATTGTTTGTTTTTGTTTGTTTGTTTGTTTGTTTGTTTGTTGTTTTTCTCCTCCCCAAGCCCCCCTCTCTGTTCTATTGCAGGTTTCGTTGCTTTCTGCAATTGGTGTTTCCCACAGCTTTTCCCTGTTGTCCCCACCTTCCATCCCCCTTCCCCCCTTCTCTTACAGGAAATAGCTGTCAAAAATGAGTTTGATGGAATGTCTTGTATATTTCTCTCTCTCATTTCCTTATTTTTTGACATTTAGCATCACTTACAATGGGGGGGGTCTGTGTTCCCAATTGTCAGGACAAATGTCAAAAAGCTTCCCAAATGTCAAATGTCACTTTGGAGGGTACCTCAAAGACAGCTGGGGGCCCCTCTACTGTTCCTGGAGCCCCCCTCATTATTGAGAGTCTGTCCTGGTGTATGTGGATACTGGTGATGGTTCCTGGGGGGCCCAGGACCACAAGGTCCAGTCTGACAAATGGGAACATAGACCCCCCATTGAAAGTGATGCCAAATGTCAAAAAATGCTCATTTCCTTATTTTTTGACATTTAGCATCACTTACAATGGGGGGGTCTGTGTTCCCAATTGTCTGGACAAATGTCAAAAAGCTTCCCAAATGTCAAAAACCCACCTTGTCGGTACCTGAACCACAGCTGGGGGCCCCTCTACTGTTCCTGGAGGTCCCCCTCCGTAATGAGAGCCTGTCCTAGGAGTTTTGGGGAGACTTCTGTAATCCTGGTCATGGTTGATGGAGGCCCCCAAAAACACAAGTCCAAATGTTGAGTGAAATGTCAGAAACTTTTCAATTATTCAGGCACCCAAAGCTAACTTAAAATAAATCATTTGACCCATGCGAGTAAACAACTATGTAATTTATTTTCAAAACACACAAACAGCAAACAAAAGGAACTACATGCAGAAAGTAGTAAACAAGGGGCAGTGTAGGTGGGCCTTCGGCTCCGTCGTCTTCCTTCTCCGATTCCAAGCCTGCGGCCTTCCTCTGCCGCATCTCCTCAAGCTCCTGCTCCAGGCTGGAACCTTCAGATTCCTGGTACGGGACCTCACCTTCTTCCTCTGAACTGGAGTCGGTGGATTCCTTCCTGGCTCTCTTTCTGGAGGAGGTGCGGTGAGTGGGGCCTGTGGAGGTGGAGGCTGGGCATTCAGCAGCAGGGGTGGCTGACATTGCCTCAAAATGAAGCCGCATTTCTTTGGCCTGCTTTACGTCCAGATTGAGAGCGTAGAATCGGTCAGCAGTGGCAGTGTTGTGACACATGAAGGTGGCAATTCTTTTTTGGACCTCATCAGAGTGGTGGTTCTTTGCCTGGAGACAGCAGAGGAGAGGGAGAAAATGGACACGTGAGTGAAGGCAGCAGGTTGTTTGGATTGCAGAGTTGCTTGAATACGACTGAATGTAAAGAACTCACGTGTGCCGACACACCCGTCCTGATGTCGATGAAGTTGGGCTTTCCGGGGAGGCCCATCTCCCCCCACGCCGTCTGCATGTACCTGACCATGTTTTTTGCAGGCCCTTTACTGGCTGTAAAGAACACAAGGTTGTTTCGGGGGTGGCACCGCTCCCTCAGGTCCAGCCAGGTCTCCAGCCAGCCAAACTCTTCGGGGTGGAAAAATATTTGTGCCGCCCCAAAGTCCTTGTTCGTTTTGTGTTCGCTAACCTGTGGACACATTTACAAACAAGATTCTGTGAGTGACATTCTGACAAACAGAAACATTTCAGGCTGTCCAAACGAGCCCGATCCTCTTCTCAAAAGTATGCAGATTGTGAAAATATCAGAGAATGACCAATATTTGACAAACATTCATCAGTCAAAAACATCATACTTACACAAACCACAAAACCATCATCCCCGTCCTTGCTGTCTTTTCGAGCAGCCTGCACCTCCGCCACCTTCATGTTTGTAAGGACCCCCGGGCGGTGACCGTAGAGGCAGGCCACAAAGGCTGAAAAGTAGCCGTAAAATCTATACCGGAGCTGCTGGGTGTTGTCCTCATATTTATTTCACTTTTATTTCATATTTATTTCACACACACACATCATCATTTTTAGGGACAAATTACAATGGTAACAGGAAGGTTATTGTGTGAAAAGGGGGAACCCCAAAGAAGCTATTAAAGCTTTTAAGAGGGGGCCCAATATCTATATATAATATATAATATATAAAAACAAATAATATAAATACAACACAAGCACTACAAACAAACAAAAGATCGATCCCAGAACAAATATAACACTTCCAAAATGATCAAAAAGTATATGTTAAGAGCAAATATTCCTTCAGATTTTTTTTTAAAACGGAGACAGAATGCACCAATTTAAGGTTTTCCTCAAGCTTGTTCCAAATCTGCGGACCTCTACAGACTACACGCAGGCTCGTACATTTCAAACTTCTGATTTTACCAGTAATTAAGTCTTTTTCCCTTGTGTGATATGTATGCTGGGGTCGACTGACTGGGACAAGTTCACACAATCGGTCATTTAGCTTATGAATAACTTGGAATATCATACAAGAAAAGAATTGTATTCGGTAAGTCTTAATAGACCCAGGCGATGAAACAATAGACGCGAGGGGGTATTTGGCTCAGACCACGTCATTACCCGTATAATTTTTTTCTGTAAAGACTGTATTTTTTTCAGGTAGCAAGTAAAAGTGTTACACCATATGACATTGCAATAATTTAAATGGGATTCAAACAATGTTTTATATAAGATAACAAGTGCTGACTGCGGGAGAAAATGTCTTACTTTGAAAAATAGTCCAACGTATTTTGATAATTTGGTTATTAACTGGTCAATATGACATTTGAATTGTAGACATTCATCAATAAAGACTCCGAGAAATTTAATGGTGTTTACTCTTTCAATAATTTGTTCATTTATTTTAAGGCAGACATACTTATTTACCAATTGATTTTGTTTGGAAAGAAACACGATGTAGTTAGTCTTATTTATGTTAAGAGATAATTTATTGCACCGAAACCAGATAGCAACATTTCGTAATTCTCTATTTATTGTTTCTTCCATATCGTCTGGATTCTTATGTGACATAAATAGATTTGTGTCATCAGCAAATAAAACCTTGTATAAAGCCATTGTGGAATTTCCAAAATCATTTATATATATTAAGAAAAGAAGAAGATCCCAAAATGGATCCCTGAGGGACTCCACATTTAATGGGTTTGCTTATTGAAATTTGTTCATTGATACTTACATACTGCTGTCTACCAAATAGATAACTTCTGAACCAGCTAAGGGCTAATAGTCTAATTCCATAATGGTGTAATTTATTTAATATTTTTAATATTATTATTTATTTCATGTGGTTCTTTTCTTCCTAAAACCATATTGAGAAGAAGCAATAATATTAAGTTTATCAAGGTAGCCATATAGCCTATTGTACACTACTCTCTCTAAAAACTGTGGGCAAGATTGATATCGGACGATAATTGCACATATCCTTTTTATCCCCAGATTTGAACACTGGTATCATTTTGGCAATTTTTGTCCTTTTTGGTACAGTTCCAGCAAGCAGAGAGAGATTAATACAATAAGTCAATGGCTCCCTGATATTAAATGCTATGGCTTTCAGAATTTTACTACAAATTTCATCCTCACCAGCAGTATACGAACTTGGTAAATTAGTAATTATTTTATAGACTTCATCACAATTCCTTCAGTTCATCTGAGGAAAGAAGAAAAAAAGTGTTTCAGCACCTTGGACAAACACAGAGGCTTACTGTGCACTGAGAAACACTCACCCAGCAGCTCAGGAATCTTTGATTTGGCCAGCTTCCAGCACCTCGTCAGGGTCTCCATGGCGATGACCTTCGACATTTTTTTAGCCTTAACATGGAGCTGGTGCAACACCACCTTCTTATTTATATTAGCCAGGGCGGCCCGGACCACCCCGATCACCCCGGTGATCTGCGCCTGGGAGAGGCGACAGAGGAGTGGCGGCGTCTCCTTGAAATATTTCAGGAATTGGAACACGTTGCGCAGATAGAAATTTGCCGTTGTGATGGTCTTTCCCATCTCGGTCAGCGTGTCGACCCATCTGAAAATGCACAAGCCTGCACTCAGTCGCTGTTCACAGACTCTTTTCACAACTCAAGGACAAATAAAATCACCCTTACTTCCTTATTTTCTCCAGCTGGTCCAGAAACCTCCATGTGTGGAGCTCTGAGCTGCCCATGCTTAGAAAAAACAAAAATGACTTCACCCTGCTGACTTTGGAGAAGGTGTTTTCTAGCTGTTTCTGTGAGGGGCAGCTTCCCTCATGGTGCCTCTGGTAGTCAGTGAGGTATTTGTCTGTGAACACACATAGAAAACTGTCAGATTACACGTGGAAACCTTTTATCACTCGCTCACGTGCTACTTTGTTACTTACCAATTGAGCTGGGGAAAACAAGGTTCCTCATCCCAAGGGTCCGGCCGCTCCCCTGAAAGAGTTTCCTCATCACCGACCTCCCAGGATTGCCGGTCACAGGGCTCTGGCCGTCGTCAGCTCTCTCCTCCTCCTCCTTCTCCTTCACTGCTGCTGCCGCAGCCGGTGCTGGTGCTGCTGCTGCCATACCTCCTGAAGATGCTACCGCAGAAGATGCTGCAGAAGCTGCCGTCACCGCCCCTCCTGCTGCAGTCGCTGCCTCCACCGTCCCTGTTGCTGCAGTTACCACCTCCACCGCCCCTGCTGCTTCGCAATCGCCTGGCCCTCTTCTGGAGCTACTTAAATTGGCGCCTGAGGTCGCCAAGCTCCTGCTCCAAGTCTTTGTTCTTCTGCTGCATTGTCCTTAATGCCTGTCTATGCAGCACGCAGTCTGGTTTGGAGAACATCTCCTCCTCCTCCTCCTGCACATCCTCAGGGACTTGGACCTCGTTGTCCCCCTCTTCCTATAGCTCCAGGTCCAGGGCTGTTGCCATGGGAGGCGTGGGGTTGGTTGCCCTGAGGGCGGCCAGCGACGTCAGAGTCTTTCTCCTCCTGATAGCCTCCATGTGTGCCTTCACCTCCTCCGGTGCCAGCTCAGGGTGTCTTCCCAGGAGGTGCCTGTCCAGTCGGGTGCTCTTGTACGAGCACCCAGAGACCGGACAGGCACAAAGCCTAACATTGACCCTCCTGGTCGCCAGATTTAGAAGGAGACTCCTCTCCTCTGGGTTGGCCACACTGTGGCCGTTTCGAAAGTGGTTAGACATGGCGTTGTACACTTTGCAGCACACTGGACAGCAACTGCTCTTTTTAGGGAGCGTCATGTCTGCAGGGAAAAAAACAAAGAATTACTGGTTATGAACTTGAATTAACACAATCACATTTTAATATAACACAGGGAATCATATAGTTCAAGTGCAGTTAAACTGTGTGAAATCGAGGGAAAAAAGGAAAGAAACAGCCAGGGAGCCTGTTGCGCTGAAAGGCAGCCTTGCCCTCTTCTCCCTCTCCCAGACTTAAAAATCATGATTATTTTTAGTATAGCCACCTGTAAAACACTACAATAGACAGCGGTTTTATTCTAAATTGTGTGTTGAATTTAAATTAAAGCCCTGTTCAGAATAAAAATAAATAAATAAAATTGCCAAATGGTTAAGATTTGTCCGACACAAAAAGGAAATGAAAATGCCTCAGATCTCAGACGGACTTATTAACATTGTAACACTTTGCAACCATTGAAATTAAAGCACCCTTAAAACCTAAGCATGTTTAAAAATCAGTAAAGGCGGATCGGCGGAACGTGGCTCTGAAATCCAGCTGAGCCAGCGCCGGTGCGCTGACAGGTGCGCACTCCCTCCCTCCCTTCGTCCCCCTCAGACTTAAAAATGGGGATTATTATTAGTATTACCGCCTGTAAAACACTACATTAGACAGCCGTTTTATTCTAAATTGTGTGCTGCATTTAAATTAAATGCAGTTCAGAATTTTCACAACACCGTCACTCATTGTCATGAAGTCAATTATACCTTTAAAACTTGAGCACACATTTTTCTAAAGAAATAATAATTAACACACAGCTAGCATTCCAGAGAAAGTGATAAAAAGAGATAGAATCTTACTTTCCGATGTGCTACCAGCCTTTTTTGAAGTTCTCCAACAGTTCTCAAACTCCAGCTCTAACTGTCCAGGTCCCTCTGTGATAAACTCTGCCCAGCTGCTTAAAGTTGAAAAGTGGAAGGATGATTGACAGGATCATTAGTGCTCTGATTGGCTGGATGCTGATCATGCATTGAAATCATGAGCTGAGGCTGATGAAGCCCCCCTTTATTCAGTGACACCAGCCTGACCAGAGTCTGCTTCTTTTTCCTCTCTCACCTCAGCTTGACCCCTGGTCTCATGTATTCAGGCACCCTGTGTCAGTGTCTATGCTGTCTGTGTCTCTGTGTCTAATAAAGTAAAATATTTATTTAATAAATAGAGTCTGTCAGTGGAGATGGGAGATGTTGGATGCTGTGGCTTTGTGGAGTCTGATACCTTTGATTCTAAGCTCTTTGAGTCTGAGGCTGAAACTGCTCCTCAGCTGCCTCAGCTCAGCATAGAGAACCTGTGTGCAAAGGCATTCACCATTCAAGTTTAAAATCTGTACATACTTTTTCAATTCAGTGTTCAATCTGTGTGGATGGACTAAAGAGAGATTTTTTGTCTGAACTGCTGGGTGAACGTTTGTGCCTGAAACTGCATTTACCATCAAAACTACAGGAAAAATACAAAGAGATTAGTAGATTTGTTTTTCAAATTTATTGGAACAAAACTGAAAAAACAGATCTCCGCCTTCACCAAACTATATAAATAAAAAAACATCAGTCTCCTTCCATGGGGTCATACTCATCTGTAAAATACAGGAGAAAAAAAATATATATAATGAATGCACATAAATATGTGAATTCAAATGATTTTTAGTATAGACTATACATTACGTTCTCATCATCCTCAACTAATTCAGGATGAGGTGGAGGATGAGGTGGAGGAGGAGGTGGAGGATGAGGTGGAGGAGGAGGAGGAGGAGGAGGAGGAGGAGGACGAGGCACAGGCTGGTGGTGTTCCTCATCTGAGGTCACTCGGAAGTCATTTTCCTGCAAAATGGCACAACCCAACAGTTGTTAAATATGACTGAATAATCAGAATTCACAGATATACAATAAACAATATAATTAGATGCCAAAATTCAAGCCAGTTAAATAGCATTCAGTGTCCTGTTTGACGTAATTCCACACCAGTATTTCAATTCAAACTATTCATTGAAACATCAGTGTGGGATTATTTAAACAACAATGCTGACAGCTATAGAAGTAGTTTGAATGACGAAACTGTCTTCAGTCATGGTGTTAACAATTTTAATAATGTAATATTTTGCAATATATGAAATCCTGGCATGGTTGCTGTGCTGAAACTGTAAAGGAAAAGTGTAAAAGCTACTTTCACCTCATGTCATTAAGAAAAAAGTCATTAAATTAAAGAACTCCCAGTGCACGATGGGACATGGACAGGCATCATTTATAGACAAGAATACACAACTTACTGTCCGCGACAGCCATACGGTCGACGCCTGTGGGAAATAAAATATCCAATGGCATGTGAATAATTTATGCATGGTGTAAACATACAGATTTACAGAAATGTATTTAATGTATAATTACTGGACTGAAGTCGCTGCCTTCTTCCACTCCACTTGAGTCAGCCATTATCTGAAAAAGACACTCTGCTAAAGACAACTTGCAGAAAGGAAAGTCAGTACATAACATAGTATGCCGTTACAAGCTGCGATTCATAGATTCAAATCTTTTTTGCAATAGCAATTTCCAAACAGTTTTACAAGAATTTTTGAATTAATGTGGCTTTTACTGTCTAATGTGTGTAATGCCAAGCCCGTTTCTTGCATTTGTAAGTTCTCCTAGATTTGAATGAAACTTTCAGGGAATGTATCACGCACACTTACCAAGTGTAGAAGTCAAGCGCTGAGAGAGAATTGAAGGTCTGCAGGTGATCACAGTGAAATGTTTCTGCTGGGGTCGACTATAGAGATTAGCAGTAATTGTTGCTATCTTTTATGTTGTTTTCCTATTTATGTTGTAGGTTAGTATACATACACATAGTACACATATATATACACTTATACTATATGTGTATAAGTGTATAGTGTGTGTGTGTGTGTGTATAGTACTGTATATGTAGATTTACATCTTGTATATTTATATATGTGTAAAGTTTATAAAATGGGGGGATTTGGTAATTGTTCCTAGCCTAAGGCCCAGTCTGACAAATAGGAACAGTGACCCCCCCATTGTAGGTGTCGCCATTTGTCAGAAAATGCTCAGTTCCTTATTTTCTGACATTTGGCATCACTTACAATGGAAGGGTCTATGTTCCCAATTGTCAATTCTTTGCCCCTGTTGGGGGCATGGATGCCTGCTAGTGAGGGGGTCATTTTCATGGAAATCTTCCCATCCAGGAGAGACATCAGTCCGACTTGAAATTCAACCCCGAGTCCAACGGTGCAAACCGTTTTTCTCTAGCGCCTTCCTGTCAACAGTTATTTCCCAAAAACTCACTCGACTTTTGACACTTAGAAATTTGCTGTCATTTTCTGTCCACAATGCGGCATATATGCTGCAGGTGGGACAGCCTCTGACAGCTACTCTCCAATTGTCTCCAAAACACATCAGTCCGACTTGAAATTCAACCCCAAGTCCAACGGTGCAAACCTTTGCTCTAGCGCCTTCCTATCAAAAGTTATTTCTCAAAAAGTCACCGGACATTTGACATTGTGAATTTAGCTGTTACTTTTTTGTCCGCAATGCGGCATATATGCTGCAGCCATGCCTCAAATCTTCCTCAAAACACTCGAGTCCCACTGGAAATTCCACCCCAAGTACAACACCGCAAACCGTTTGGCTCCACCGCCTTCCTGTCAAAAGTTATTCATTAATTTCTAATTGTGGTTAATGCCCTCATTCCCAAATGTACTTAAGTGTTAAATGTACAATGTTGTTTTACATGTTACGTGGATGTGTAGATTTCTTTCTTCATCTTCACTCACAATTGCTACTTTTTCAGATTCTGAATACACCAATTGCCATGAATGTGCCAGACGAACTATTTGATGTGGGCATAGACAACACATCAAATGTGCTGGATTCAGTTGCAAAGTTCAGCAGTGTCAAAGAGTTCATGCATGCCCACTTATTTGTGGGACTGCACTCTACGACAGTGTCCTATCCCCATCATTTTCTTGAATACATGCTTGATGTGGATGGAGTCGTCATAGAGTCTTTCTACCACGCTTCAAGTATACGGTACACAAACATGCTGTGGGACACACACTTAGCTACGCAGATGGTTGGACTACCTTCTCTTGACTTTTGTCCCGGCTGATAAAACAGCACCAGACACAAGGCTCTTCAAAAAAGAACTGAACAACATTGTGGCCACAGAGTTGCTAAATGATGTCACTGACAACTTCAGACAGTTACTTGCCAATCTATCCCCAAAGGATATGAGCAGACCTACAATCCAAAAGCAGGCCTCTCATGACACGAGAAATTACCATGTGTTGTTGCAATACCCTCTTCATCCTAAACCTACTTGACCAGGCGATTGAGAAGACCAACAGCTGCTACTTCATAAAGGTGAAGGTCTTTCTTAATCAGTTTGGCCAAAAAGATCCTGACACCCTGCGAACTTTCAGACCTAGCTGACCCATCATGTTAGGTCAGTGTCTGTCCATATGGCCTTCAAGGTTGTGGCCAAGGACCCTGACACCCATGTACAGAAGGTCCCAGGTTCAAGTCCACCTCTATCCACAGCCTCCAGTCCAGAAGAGCCAGGGTTCCTGTTCCGGGCCTCCCTGTGAGCAGGCAGTTGTGCTCCTGCCCCAGGCGGGGGCCATCAGCTTCACCTATTGAAAATTCCACTTGGCTCCAACCTGGCCGAGTGACGCGTAAGGTCGACCAGAAATCCACCCCCGCAGCTCTATCAAATTCCGGTCAAGAGTTATTCCAAAAGAGGTCCTCCCAGATTGGTCCGTTGCCTACAAACGCCATAGAGGGACGTCCTTGGTACCGTTGGATGCGGAATGGGGGGCGGACACCGGTTCCACTGCGATACAACCTTCCTATCAAAAGTTATTCAGGTCGCTCACCCGAGCATTTGCCCTAACCCTAAATGTGGGAAATGCTTTAAACCTGGAGTAGGGAGGGAGTGTTTTTGCCTTTCTGGTGACTCTGGAGTCCGGATGGAGGGCAAACTGTTCACTTAATTGGTTTCAATACTCGAGGCGTGTATCGCATTTGGGGATGTTGCTATTTGCATTAATTTTTTTACGGAATCAGGTCTGAAGTGAGAGTTATTCCAGCAATGTGATTATGATACCATGATGTTGCATACACAGTCAGCGTGATTAGCTATGGTAATACCACAAGCTAACCCCAAGCTAGCAGAGGGATTGTTTTGGGTGATACCTTAAAGATGCCACTCTGTCAAGCCTGATAAAGGACAAATAGCCCTCCGAAACGTTGCAACAAGGCAGAGTGAAGCAGGACCAAGTAGGTCTGGATTAAAAGGACAGGAAGATAGGAAAATTTATCGTAAGACATCCTAGTAGGATGCAGAAGTTACAGGATTCGTGAAGTCACACAGCGGAGTGCAGACAAGAAATCCTGTCCTATGAAGGATGGAAACCCGTTTGGTCCATTTTGGGATAATGTCGGTGTGGAATTCGACAAGTCTGTTTTTTCTGGTGGCATTTCTTTCAGTGCCTACCACCAACCTCAGTGGATGAAGAAGTTCCCTCCCTCAGAGCACCCTTTCCTGGCACTGTCTGGGTCTCCCACCCAGTTCCCAGTGACAGAAATTTGTTTATTTTATTTTATTTTGTTATTTTTAACACATGCTTACTGTTTTATTTATTTATTTAATTTAATAATTTTTTAACACACACTTACGTTATTTTATTTTTATAATATATATTTTTTAACACACACACGCTTACTGTTTGGTTTATTTATTTTTTTTATATTTTTTTAAACACACACGCTTATTGTTTTTTTTATTTATTTTTTTATATTTTTTTAAACAACACACACCTTACTGTTTGTTTATTTATTTATTTTTATATTTTTTAAACACACGCTTACTGTTTTGTTTATTTATTTATTTTTTATATATTTTTTAAACACACACGCTTACTGTTTTGTTTATTTATTTATTTTTTATATATATTTTAAACACACGCCGCTTACTGTTTTATTTATTTATTTTTTTTATATTTTTTTAAACACACACCGCTTACTGTTTTGTTTATTTATTATTTTTTATATTTTTAAACACACACACGCTTACTGTTTTGTTTATTTATTTATTTTTTATATTTTTTTAAACACACACGCTTACTGTTTTGTTTATTTATTTATTTTTATATATTTTTAAACACACGCTTACTGTTTTATTTATTTATTTTTTTATATATTTTTTAAACACACACACACACGCTTACTGTTTTTTATTCATTTATTTTTAATATTTCTTACACACACACGCTTACTGTTTTATTTATTTATTTTATTTTAATTTTTAATATTTCTAATTTTTTTAACACAAACACACATACGCTTTGATTACTTACACTTTAATTACTTGTTTAATGAAATGGTTGATTGTTCTTAAGTTGTATATATGATGCTTTGGCAATATTCTTGTGACACATTCATGCCAATAAAGCTAATTTGAATTGAATTGAATTGATAGAAGAGCATGTGGGCCTGCAGCGCTACATGGTGTGGTCAGACAAGATAGTAAGGAGGAGAAGAGCACATCGCTGCCCTGCTGACCAGGCCACACGTTAGCATTCACCTGAGGATTGGCATTGACTGGCAAAATGCTGAAGAGTGGTGACGCAGGGCCTCACTTTATGGCTTCTCCTCAGGCCTTTCCATCCAGTTGGTTCACTCATGGGCCGAAGCTTCACGGTGCTTGATTTGCTCTAGTATGCCATCCAGTGGACAATAAATGTAAAACAGGCAGAGTGATTATAATGGCAACACAGCTTTGGTGTGTGAAGCTTTGAAATGAATGAATTAATGAATGATGTTTGTGATGCCAATTCATGACTGATTAGCTTTTTAATAAGGTGTGTCTTTATGATACGATGACAGGGTCAAAGGGAAAGTGGAAACAAGGGAGAGGGTTATGATAACTTGGTTTGTGACTTTAGATAATAGAGACAACATTTTAATCATCTTTATCTCCCCAGCGGAGGCCACCGACCCCGGGGTCACACCATCTCAGTGTCAGCGAGGACAGTTGAAGTTGAAAGATTGCTGAATGAAAACCGCTTCCTAAAACCTTATTCCATTTCTCGTATGTGTTGTAAATGCCACTTTATAAACAATGGCAACTGAAGGTGCAACAGAAGGTGGAGGCGGCCCCTGCAGACAGCCATTTTCGGTTCCCTAGTCCACAAATTGCAAGTAGAGAGAATTTTTGATCTGTGTAGGGAACATTTATTGAAGGTGGTGTGTTGCTGTGTATTTTTTTTAGTTTTTTGGGGGTATATTTTCATGTTTCGTGTTAATATCTATATTTTTACTTATTTCATGGTAGTGTGACAGTTCAGATATGTTCAACTTGTGTGTGTTCAATTTAATAAATGTTAAATATGATTGAATTCAAATCTATTGCTTATTATTAATTGTGGCCTTATTGACAAAATGTCAAGCAGAATTTAATTCAACCTGGATCATATGCAGCAGAATACACTTTTGGTCACTAGATGGAGATAATGACCTTAGAACATAACACTAGTTATTGTGTTTTCTTGCTAAAGAAAAGGACATCTACTCCACCACATCTGAGGGAAATATGTACCTTTTACTTTTGTCCATATAAAAATATTTGTACACATTTTGTAAATCAAGTTTTACACGTAACATTTGGCATCAGGTTCAGCTGGAGGTAGGAAGACAGAAAGCTGTAGTTCCTGGTCCCAGTCACACAAAAGGAAACTTAACCTAGCGGTAGAGAATGCTTCCCCAGGCTGAGGGTCTGGTGAACTGTTGGGTCGACACAGTGCCATCCTGGCTCTGGCTAAATCTACATCTGTCCACCGCAGAGGCTCCATCCACAACCTGGAGGAGGAACTAGGAGAAATGACTATATTCAACCTTAAATAAAAATAATAACGTTATATTATCAAAATATACGTGTAGGTTACACTTTATTTGGCTAATATCTGCCCACAGATTCTTTATAGTAGTGTTATATAGTATTTGTAACATTTCAACAGTAGTTAGTTGAGACTCAAAGACCCAACTGTTTTACCTAATATAACTGTTTTCTGATATTTCACCTCTGTGGTTAAGGGTTGATCAGGGCTAACGTTACTGTATTCATCGTCATTTCAGAGTTACAGCAGTTTCATTTTGTGGGTTGTTGCAAATCACTGTGCAAGAAAACATGGTGGTTAGTCTGTGATTTGTTAATGCTAACTCGTCAGTAATCATCAGTGGTGGAAGAAGTACTCTATTTTAATACTTAATTAAAAGTACAGGCACCAACGAAAAATGTCACTCAAGTAAAAGTCATCCAGTATAATACAAGAGAAGTACCTGGTTTTAAAAGTACTTAAGTATCAAATGTAAACGTACTACACATTCAAATTTACAGATCTGATTAAAAGCAACCTATCTTTCTAAATACAGCCGCAAGAGGACAGGTGGATATTTCCCGTAGTGTGTGGAGGATTGCCCGGCGTCATAGCTCTGCTGTTGTGGTAGTACCCCCTTCAGTTTGGGACTGCAAGTTAAGGATGAGACAACGAGGTAGACTCTGAAACTAACTGAAAACGCTTGTGATCAGGCAGAAATCTCACCACAAATCCACACAGATGTTATCTTCAGCACCACTGACAAAGGGCAGCTCACAGTCCCACACAGAGCTACGTCTCAGCTCGGTCACAAACTGGCTGCGACTCACAGTGCGAAAGCAGGTCCGGTCTTCTGCACAGCCACACGTGACTCCACAATGCTCTCACTGCAACCTTCCCCCTTTAACAAGCCTGAATAGAAACCTCTTCTAGTAATGCAGTGCTGGTTTGAATGGACCAACTCAGTCCTCATAAAGTCTGTTAAGACTTGGGGGGGGGCAATCTGCCGGGTCATTTGGTGGAGCAGCCGCTGTTCCATTAGGGTTGCAGCTGCTGTGTATCGGATGCTGGCTGTACTGTACATCTCTGGCTGTGCTCGTACTGGCCAATGATCCAGCATCAGACAAACTCAAGCATTGCCCCTTTGAATTAGAGATATGTAATGTTATCAGCTGCATGAGGCCCCTTGGCTCCCCAGCTTTCTTCCAATACATTTTCAAAGGTAAAATATTTCTCCTATATGTGTCTAGCAATATATGTTGTTTACTGAGACGTGCATCCATGATGCCGTCTGCCCCACGGCCTTTTCTTCTTTTCACCTTGCATTAGTCCAGACTTGTACTAATTTCCACATTTCCATCACAACTCAAGTTCTATTTTCTGAGCTGCAGTTTCTTAACATTTTACTATGATAGTATTTATACTTTTAATTACTTTCATGCAAAGCGATTTATGTTGCCTTTTAGGTTGTTGTTTACCATTTAAAATGTGTGCTACCATGGGAGTGACATAATTTGGCTGCTACTCATGAAGTCTGGGTGCTATTTTTTCCCCGAGTTTACAAGTAGGAAATCCGACTTCAGGTGGCATATCAGGATAGTTTTTCTAGTTGGGAGTTCCCAGTGGCCTTGAACGCAGCATATAGGCTAATGCTGAAATGACATCAGCACAAGATGCCTGAGAGTAATTACCAGATAATTATCTAAAGTAACATTGTAATTAATTTCACTGTTAACATGGAAATGTACATTTTTACTATCTGATTTCATTTCACTCCTGAAAAGGCGCTGGGACATAAATTCAACTCATTCCTGGAAAGACCCAGCTGCAGAGAGATCTGACACGCCCCTGAGATGTGACCACTGATGAAATTAATGAATTTAATAAATTGTAATAGATCATGATTCACATTACACGCCGTTATACAACACGGTCATCATGGTGTTTCCAAA
>NW_024044548.1:0-8511 GCF_014851395.1 Micropterus salmoides | reverse complement strand
AATACAAAGACACAATAATAAAATAATAAAATAAAATCAGACAACTACCGAGTAGACAACACTAATATACACACTATGAACAAAACAATATAGACATATTGACAATAGTGCAGTGATCAGAGTGCAAAGGATGCAAGAGTAAACTATTATTCTCATGTTGAAGGTGGATATGATATACAAGTACACATACATGCATACATGTACACATGTCACAGTGTGATGGAGCATAGTGCAAAGGATGCTGGAAAAAATAAATAAGACCTATGACCTTGTGACCCGAGGTAGGTGTAATGGTACAGTATATACAATATGACATAGTATGAACAGAGAATGGTGAATAAATAAATAAGTGGAAACCAGTAAACAGGTGACAGAGTTACTGGGTTATTGCACAGGAATTGTTCTTGACACTGTGAGTCAGAAATCAGCTGTTCATCAGAGTGATGGCTTGTGGGAGAAACTGTTCCTGAGTCTGTTGGTTTGGCGTACAGTGCTCTGTAGCGCCTACCAGAGGTGAGGAGCTGGAACAGGTTGTGTCCGGGGTGAGATGGATCTGCAGTGATGTTTCCTGCACGTTTCCTGACTCTGGAAATGTATAAGTCCTGAATGGAGGGCAGGTTGGCACCGATTATTTTTTCTGCAGTCCTGATTGTACGTTGTAGTCTGTCCTTGTCCTTTTTGGTGGCAGATCCAAACCAGACAGTGATGGAGGTGCAGTGAACAGACTGGATGGTGGCTGTGTAGAACTGAATCAGCAGGTCCTTAGGCAGGTTGAGCTTCCTGAGCTGACGCAGGAAGTACGTCCTCTGCTGGGCCTTCTTGATGATCGTGTCAGTGTTGGGCTCCCACTTCAGGGCCTGAGATATAGTGGAACCCAGAAACCTGAAGGATTCCACAGCAGACACAGGGCTGTTGAGTATGGTGATGGGGGGCAGAGTGGGGGGGCTCCTCCTGAAGTCCACAGTCATCTCCACAGTTTTGAGCGTGTTAAGCTCCAGGTTGTTCTGACCGCACCAGACAGCCAGCTGATCAACCTCCCGTCTGTAGGCCGACTCGTCACTGTCCCGGATGAGGCCAATGACCGTTGTGTCGTCAGCAAACTTCAGGAGTTTGACAGATGGGTCCCCTGAGGTGCAGTCGTTGGTGTAGAGGGAGAAGAGCAGTGGGAGCACACATCCCTGAGGGGCGCCAGGGATGGAGACAGGTGGAGGCTGGCACAGTGAGCTGGGTGAGTTTGGTGCTGAGGATGTCCGGGATGATGGTGTTGAACGCCGAGCTGAAGTCCACAAACAAGATCCTAGCATATGTCCAGGTCCAGGAGCCTTCCGAATCTTCTGCCTTTGGAAGAGGTGGCTCACGTCCTCTTCACAGATCTTTAGTGCAGGTGAGAGGTCAGAGGGGGAAGGTGACTGTTTGAAGATGGCGTTGGAGTGGGGGAGAGGTGTGACTCTGGGCTTTTCAAACCTACAGTAGAAACCATTCAGCTCGTCTGCCAGTCGTTGAGTACCAGCAGTGTTGGGGGATGGTCTCTTGTAGTTCAGTTTTCGTAGGCTTCTCCACAACGACGCAGGGTCGTTGGCTGCAAAGCTGTTATTTAGCTTTTCAGCGTAGCACCTCTTTGCAGCTTTGACCTCTTCAGTCATTGTGTTCCTGGCCTGGTTGTCCAAGACTCTGTCCCCACTTCTGAAGGCTTCCTCCTTGGACTGACGAAGTTGCCTGAGTTTCGCTGTGAACCAGGGTTTTTGGTTGTTGTATGTGCAGAAGGTTTTAGTCGGCACACACATGTCCTCACAAAAACTGATGTAAGATGTCAGTGTCAGTTAGTTCGTCCAGGTCAGTGGCTGCAGCCTCAAAAACACTCCAGTCGGTGCAGTCAAAGCAGGCCTGTAACTCCAGCTTTGACTCGTTGGTCCATCTTTTCACAGTCTTTACAACAGGTTTAGCAGATTTCAGTTTTTGCCTGTGTGTTGGGATAAGATGAACCAGACAGTGATCAGAGAGTCCCAAGGCTGCACGGGGAACAGAGGGACAGGCGTCCTTTAATGTTGTGTAGCAGTGGTCCAGTGTGTTAGTGTCCCTGGTGGGAACACTTACTATGCTGTCTGTATTTTGGAAGTTCATGACTGAGGTTTGCTTTGTTAAAGTCCCCAAGAACAATGAGCAGGGAGTCTGGATGTTTTTTCTCCACATTAGTTATCTGGTCGGCCAGGTGTATTAACGCCTCACTAACACAGGCCTGAGATGAAATGTAAACAGAGACCAGAACAAACGTGGAAAACTCCCGCGGTTAATAAAACGGTTTACAGTTTATAAATAATGTCTCTAGGTGAGGCCTGCATGATTTCTTCAACACTGTGACTGTGCACCAACCTTCGTTTATATGGAAACAGAGTCCGCGTCCCTGTGTTTTTCCCGTGAGCTCCCTTTCGTGATCCGCGCGGATGAGATTAAATCCCGGTAGGTGAAGTGCGCTGTCCGGGATGCGCTCGGTGAGCCAGGATTCGGTAAAACAGAGGGCAGCAGATCTGCAGAAGTCCGAGTTAGTTCTGTTGAGGAGCAGCAGTTCGTCCATTTTGTTGGCCAGAGAGTAAATAAATTGTATAAAATTGTATATAAAATTGTTAAATTGTCAATAAATTGTACAAATTGTCAGTGAAATATCCCTCATTAATATTAATACGTCTTGACTGCTGGAAGAAAAGGAGGCAAATTCTGACAGAACAGCTACAAAATGAAATTTAACTTTCGTTCCTTTTGGTGAAGCTGAAGCATGTTGTATGATGGGTAAAAAACGCACTTTCACGCAACACTTGTGCACCGGAGGAAAGGAGGCACCGGAGCTCCACCCATTTATAACCGATCTGGAGGAAGGGGCATCCCTCCCGAATAGTGACGTCACTGGCTAGAGGTGGACACACACACGCAAGACCGGATGACCCAGGTACTAATTTGGATTCCCCTGTTTGAAAAGAGATTAAACCCAAAGCATTCCGCTTGTGTTTGAACATTTATTTAGGCTACACAAACAGTCCACTCACTTAATGAGGTTGCCGATGAGTTAAAATAAATGACTTGTTGTAAATGACATAAAGTAGTGTTAATTTCCATAATATGTTTTTACAAACAGAGCATCACATCCACGCGCTAGCGCATAGCGTTTCACTCGATAAGGCAACGAACATGTGATAACATATGAGACTATGCTCTCGTATTTGTTCAACAGACACATTGAAAACGGCATCAATTTAAATGTAATTTGTCCTCCTGTTCACCTTATTTATGAGAATAAATTGCACTGCATGCAAGTATTAATTAATGATTCCTGATTTCACTGTACAACATATATGAGGCATTCTTTTGCAGAAACAGAAATCTCCGTTTGTGTTTATTAAATCTGGATCTTTTTCTGCGCTGTAAATTATCTTAAATTGTGTGTTTTTTGTGCACTTCAGGGAAAGTCAATCAAAGGGGTGTTTGTTTATTCAGAAAGGCTTTAAGCCTACAATACTAAGAGGTAGGCCTAATATTTCGATTTATTTTACACAATAGTAGGCCTATTCATTTCAAACCCTTTCTTCCTTCTGCGATGTGAGTTGCTGTTTCTCATTTCTCCTCTTTATGTGCGTATGCATGGTTCAGAGTTTACTTACAGGACCGCACATTTTCCCATCAAGTTTGTTTTTTATAGATCACAACCTTTGCTTGGGAAGTGGCGTCCGCAAATTTCCAGCCCTGCTTTGTATGTATGCACCGTTTTTATAAATGAGACCCCAGTACTGTTAACAAATGTGTGTTTTGGTCTCCCAGTGATGTTATAATGCTGACAAAACCACAGTCAACAGAGCAAAAGAAGAAACTGAGTTTTGATTAGTCAGACCTGTTCACTTCAGTTGTCAGTGTTAGGGAGGATTGCTTATTTAATCTGTTTTATGATACAGGAAGAAGTTAAAAATTATGAAGAGTGTGGGAAAAGTGACTTGCAGTGGATCTCAGTATAAATGCAGCTGAATCACATTTAAAGACAGCTATAAGGGTCTCATTAGTTTGCTAATTACCTGTTGCTGAAATCAATAGGCGGTTTAGAACATATTGATTAATGCAGGAAACTAGTGATAAACATAAATGTAGATAAGCATTAGATAATGTCAGTGATTTACTTGCAGCCACACGCTCATTTAGATTAGACGGCTTAGACACAGACACACACAAACACAGATACACACACACACACACACACACACACACACACACACACACACACATACACACACACACACACACACACACACACACACAATAAATGTACTTTGTTAAATTCCACCACTCGGGATTAGCAGGATATGAGTCATTGTCAAAACAAAACAGAACTAAAGTGAAAACATACTGAAGAGATGAAAATACTACGGTTCAGCACCACGGACAGCTCCTCACATAATAGAAAAGCAGCCACAGTCCACACACTCTTAGAAAGGATGTGTTAAAACCTACACAAACTGTGCTAAATTCTTAGACATCAATGGGTGAGTTTTGGGACAACCCTTGTGTTAAATTTGACACATTCACTGTGTTAAAATCATTAACACAGTGAATGTGTCAGGAAGGTGAACACAAAGATGTGTAAACGTGCAATATTAACACATTATGTGCTGTCCTTGGCTACGCACACTGTATAAAAAATAACATACCTAAAACCTTACACAAAGTGTTATTTGACACAAAATGAGTTAATGAAAATGGAATACACAATTTATGACTCCATAATATACATACATTTATTACATATTGGCAAAAAGATCCACAGAATTGAACCCACACAAGATTCACAGAAATTTATAGCTGCAAACATAACTATACAATTTCATAAAATAGAATTTCAAGGACAGGACAGAAGAGATATTTTTCTTTCATTGGGCAACATGACCCATAACCACACCTTCTACATCATTTCACTTATTTCAAAACTATGTATCTTGGATTGATGTAGATCGGATCATGCAAAAAATGTGTCTGATGAATATCAAGGGGTCGGGAATCTGCACCTGGTTTTTATAAGCCAGAGTTTTGATATATTCCTGAAATTGCACACAGCATGTGCTTGCCGTTTGAGGGGATTAAGCTTAGCTTCAAACCTCATACACCAAAGTTTTGACAAAGGTCCAAACTGAATCAACATAGCTGGATAATGTGTCATGAAGTGGTGTTTTGGGATGAGGTGTCGATCAGGATAAAGTTCTTTGAAGAACTTATGATGATCTTATGATAAGCTGTTTCAGGAACACTGCAAGACCTCTGGTTACAACAGGTGAAAATATAATGCTGCACATCTCTCGTAACAAAATGAACAACTTCCAGTGCAGAATTTCAGCACTGACAATGTCCCCCAAAAGAAAAGTCAAGTTTAGTATGAGACACCACATCTGTGCTGCTGTTTGTTTGATTCAACACAACATGCTGCTGGTAATTGTGTCTGTCTCTCTTTTCAAGATCATCTTCATTGAACACACTTTGTGAAGTTGTTTTATCAACAAGGCAAATATGGCAGAACCTATTCGCAGAAAAACTTTCCACATAGCAACACAGTGCAGGACAAGCAAGATTGTCATCAGTAAAAAGGCAGATTGTTCCGTCTACTGTGTGCGTTTCTCCTCTTATCTTAATGTCAATGCCTCGACTCTAGGATTTTTATGTCAACTAACAAAAGCTGAAAAATCTTTCCAAAGCCAGGATAGAGAGAGAGAGAGAGAGAGAGAGAGAGAGATGTTAGCATTGTGAAAAGAGATGGAGGGAGATGAAGTGAGAGAAGCAGACAAGGAGGAGACAAAGGCAATAAAAGGGGTACAGGGAGTCAATAAAGAAAGGAGGAAAGATATTTAGCCAGAAATACTCTCTCAAAAAATTATAATTTCTGTTTGCATGCCATACATCTTAAGGATCATTAAGTTTATTATCAGTGATACAAGGTCATACTCATAACTAAATAAAACTTGCCGGTACAATGTCCAGCAGATATGAAATAGCAGATTTGATACTGCACCTCTTCCTGCAGTTGGCGGAAGCAAGTGTGTCAGGACTTGGAGGATAGTGTAGCACTTCTCATCTATTTAATATAAAAGAGCACAAGATAATGGTTGAGACTGTTATGCCTGCAACTGATGAACTAATGCATTGCTTATTCGATAATTGTCAAAATGGTGATGCCCATCACAATTTCTTAGGCCTAAAAAGATTTGCTTATTTTGTCCGACCAACAGCCCAAGATTAATTTTACAATCACAGATTTCACAGCTGAGGAGGTTGCTTAAAAATTACTCCAAGTCACTTAAAGCTCTCCGCTCAAGTTGAAATAGCTGGCAAAGTTTCAGTCGACGCTGATCAAAACCGATCAATAATATATTTAAACAGTTATTACTTACCATCATTACAGTTTGAATTCTTCCAACAGAGTGGTTACACTCCCCTTCTCCAAAGCCACGATCCGTGTCAGTTTTGGAATAACTGAGGATTCCCATCTTCGGATTAGCATCTCTCCCTTTCCATCAAACATCTTTCCAAACTCTGCATCTAGCTAATGTTGTGTAGAGAGTAGCAGAATGTGAGCTATTTCCAGAGCACCTTATAACAAATCAAAATACACTTTTATTAAAAAATCTCTGGTAAATATGAAAAAGAATAAAATCGCACTTGAATGTTCAATCGTTTTTAACATATACTACACAATAATTTGGAATCTATATGTATATTTCATCCATCTAAAAACAATGAAACACATTTGATAAAAGTCAAATAAAATTCTTACCAGGGATGGCATGTTGATGAAACAGGGGTACTGTTGGGAAATGTCACCAACTGTTGGCATCTGCGTGCTGATCCAATTCCTGCAATGGTTGAAGGTCTTTTCCATTGCAGTTTTGATAGTGGTGATGTTCTCAGCTGATGGCTTCATTCTCTTGATGATGGTCAACCACTCAATTGGGTCTTCATCAGCTGGTGACTGTGTTACCGATGTTTCTGCTGAAACACTTTTCGTTCTTCAAGATGCTGCCTCATATTCCGAAGCTTGATTTCTATGAATCCTTTGTGGGACACAGGGTCATATAGATGCTCCTACAAACACATTTTAATTGAAAAGTAGAATTTTGTAAGCAACAACCTTTTGCCAATAAAAATGGTCATATATTTCAGCAAATTGAGAGCTCAATACTGCCAGATTCAGTTTTAATACTTCCATATCCTTCATTCTCTCCAAAAACTCAGATTCAGAGAGAGAAAGATTGCAATCAATATTTAGCCAAGTTCAGCTTGTCTACAGTGGAAGGGTAGCTGTTTGAGACAAAACATAATGAGATGTGCAAGAAAATTACTGTGAAATGCAGCAAGAAACAAATGAATAACATGCAGATACATAATGTGTACAATTTTTTATATCGCTGACAATAATTTCACTTTTCCATCAATGGCGTATTAAAGCCTATTTAGTCTTTGCAGAACAGATGTACAGGCTATGCACTGTATAAAAATCTCTGATTCTGATAGCCTAAATTTACAGAATCCTTTCATTGCACAGAGCATTGTTTTCTTTTGATAGAAGTTATTTATTTTCTCTAATTCGCTTGGTTGTTTTATAGCAATGTCCAACAGTGAATTCATTGAACTAAATGTCACGAGTGAATTTGATCTCGGCTTTCACTCAGTAGGCTATTTCCCCATTGCGGTGCATAACAGTCATGTTCGGTGCGTGACACAAAGGTCTCCCTCTATATGTAGGCTTACCCTACTTAATTTAACAACGGGCTGCTGTCATGTTATTGCCACAATAATTCTTTGCATTGTAAAGATTATGTTCATAGATTCTTTAGGAATAATCATATTGTACTGGGCTACTGGAAAAAGCAGATCATGCCACGCCCGTCATTAACAAAGACAATGGTTTGGTAGGCTGCTGATCTTAATGATAAGTCCATGTAGATTTAAAAAGTAAAGTGATTGTATTAAACAGCAATACCAAAATTGAAGCAGGGCTAATCAATAAGCAAAGCAAAGCAAAACTGATGCACAGTAGATGGTACGCTTATTCCAAAAAGACAAGATATCTGGCCCGCGCACACTGAACAATATTAAAACACAAAGTAACTTGCACTTTGTGTAGTTTATTACCAAGTACTTTTATGCTTTTACTCGAGTAGTTTTGTGAAATGGTAAGTTTTTACTTTTACTTGGGTTTATAAGAGTAATTTTAATTTTATGGAGTAAAGATTTTCTGAAATCGGCGGACCTAGTAATAGCGCTGACATGGGTGAACATGAAAGACAGCAGATGAGGGCAATAGCAGAACAGAGTTGTAGTGAACAACGGTGTGGATTTGTGCATTTTATATTGAATAAATTTGGAGCTACTCTAAATTCCTTTCTCCTCCCCAGAGAAGAAGGGGAGGGGTCAAAGTTGCTTTCTCTAAGTGCTATCCCGACCATAAAACTGGCACCTTTTTGATTCCGAAGCTGATAACGCGGGGCC
>NW_024044547.1:0-28673 GCF_014851395.1 Micropterus salmoides | reverse complement strand
TCACACGCCCAGAAATTACTTCTAGTAGGATTACTTCTTGCTTAGCGGCTTAGACCACGCCCTTTTGAGTGATTTTGCTCCCTTTTGATTATATTCTCGGTTGGGGTCCTGCAGTTAGGGTTTATATTGGCTATTCAGCCATACTACCTCTCAGTCCAAAAAGCCCACACTTTACCGTTAAAATACGCTAGTTCTAAAAAATTGATGTTCACCCTGACTGAGACGTCCATGCAGCAGACTGGAGTTGTCAGCGACTCCTCCCTCCTTCTTGCTTCCTGGATCTTTACCTCTTGGAGTCGTGCGGTGTAATTGGGACAAGAGGAGGCTGCGCAGCTCGAGAGCGCCCCCTGGCTGTCCCCATGGTTTCTCCGCACGCCCCCTGCCGGTCTTCATGGTACTTCAGACAGTGGCTTCACAGCGATTCCTCTTCAACCCATGGATCCATCTCTTTAGACGACAACTTCGTCTTCTCTGTAAGTGACTGCTCAGCTACACAAACATCTCAAGGTTATTAGAAAAACTAAAATAGCACCTTTAATACTAGCTAACGCCAACACTTAACAATAAGGTTAACCAACCAATTGGCCTTGGGACACACCCGGACTTGATCAATCTCGGCGGGGCCTTCCTTGGAGAGGGTGTCCGTGATAAGTGGCCGAAACACCCAATGATCTCAAGGCACACTGCTGACGATGTTCCCACAATTTATTGTAACATAAATAACAATGTCTATTGGGCTAATACAGCCTTCTAATCAAATAAATAGGACTACAGAGTAGGATTGATAACTTCTCCAATGTAAAATCAGACTGATTCCTGGATCCGGATTTCGGGATCTTTCTTCAAATAAGTCAGCCATCACGATGGATTGCAGTCACTTGACTGCTTCATGCAGCTGTCTCGCGGTCTCCCGGGGCTGTCATTCTCATCTCTTCCAGGATGTGTTTACAGTCATTGACTGCTTAAACAGCTGTCTCGCGGTCTCCCGGGGCTGTCATAGGATCTCCTTCCTGCCACATCTTATTAGCTCATCTCATCCAGGTCGTGGTTAAGTCACTTGACTGCTTCATACAGCTGGCTCGCGGTCTCCCGGGGGCTGTCATGGGGATCTCCTTCCTGCCACATCTCATCTCTTCCAGGATGTGTTTACAGTCACTTGACTGCTTCATACAGCTGTCTCGCGGTCTCCCGGGGCTGTCATAGGGATCTCTTCCTGCCACATCTTATTAGCTCATCTCATCCAGGTCGTGGTTAAGGTCACTTGACTGCTTCATACAGCTGGCTCGCGGTCTCCCGGGGGCTGTCATGGGGATCTCCTTCCTGCCACATCTCATCTCTTCCAGGATGTGTTTACAGTCACTTGACTGCTTCATACAGCTGTCTCGCGGTCTCCCGGGGGCTGTCACGGGTCTCCTTTCTGCCACATCTTATTAGCTCATCTCATCCAGGTCGTGGTTAAGGTCACTTGACTGCTTCATACAGCTGGCTCGCGGTCTCCCGGGGGCTGTCATAGGAATCTCCTTCCTGCCACGTCTCATCTCTTCCTGGATGTGTTGACGGTCGCTTGACTGCTTCATACAGCTGGCTCGCGGTCTCCCGGGGGCTGTCATAGGGTCTCCTTTCTGCCACATCTCATCCTGACTTCAGTAGGCTCTTTTGGCCAGCATTCATGGCTTCTATCGCCTTACCGTGGGTTTTTTCTAAACCTAACCATTACACATAATGCCTAAACCCAACCAATTTCAATTCTCTTCTAACTTTTCTCCGCTGGGTAGGTGCACACAGCTGGGAGGGCCTAGAGATACTTGCGCCGGCCAGTGCATTGCCTTTGGCCTCCTACTCCAAACCGTGTTTCGGCGGACAGCACGGGGGAGGTCATCGAGATAGAATAATACACCCTAACCCGCCCGTGCCTTCGATCGCCGGGTTCTCTCTAAGCAAAGGTGCACCAGATGCCTTTCTCTCTCTCTCTCCTCTCTCTCCCACATGTAGCACGTCTCCCTCCTTCTCTCTCCCTCTCTGGAGATGAGCGGTGGGGGGATCCAGGGTACGCCCAGACAGGCGGGGTAGTGGTGATGATGTAGTCACATCTCCCATTTCCTTTCCCTGTTGCTGCATACAGTCTTTCCCTTCTGGATAGTAGCTTAGCTCTTCACAGCTGTCTCATGGACTCATGGGGGCGGTTATAGGCAGTTTCTTCACTTCTCATCCTCTCCTGTGAGCTTGGATCATGTCAGAATTACAGCAGGAAGCTGTGCTTTCCGACAATATATCACACGCCCAGAAAATTACTTCTAGTAGGATTACTTCTTGCTTAGCGGCTTAGACCACGCCCCTTTTGAGTGATTTTGCTCCCTTTTGAGTTATATTCTCGGTTGGGGTCCTTGCAGTTAGGGTTTATATTGGCTATTCAGCCATACTACCTCTCAGCATCCAAAAAGCCCACACTTTACCGTTAAAATACGCTAGTTCTAAAAAATTGATGTTGCACCCTGACTGAGACGTCCATGCAGCAGACTGGAGTTGTCAGCAGACTCCTCCCTCCTTCTTGCTTCCTGGATCTTTACCTCTTGGAGTCGTGCGGTGTAATTGGGACACAAGAGGAGGCTGCGCAAGCTCGAGAGCGCCCCCTGGCCTGTCCCCATGGTTCTCCGCAGCGCCCCCTGCCGGGTCTTCATGGTACTTCAGACAGTGGCTTCACAGCGATTCCTCTTTCAACCCATGGATCCATCTCTTTAGACGACAACTTCGTCTTCTCTGTAAGTGACTGCTCAGCTACACAACATCTCAAGGTTATTAAAACTAAAATAGCACCTTTAATACTAGCTAACGCCAACACTTAACAATAAGGTTAACCAACCAATTGGCCTTGGGACACACCCCGGGACTTGATCAATCTCGGCGGGGCCTTCCTTGGGAGAGGGTGTCCAGTGATAAGTGGCCGAAACACCCAATGATCTCAAGGCACACTGCTGACGATGTTCCCACAATTTATTGTAACATAAATAACAATGTCTATTGGGCTAATACAGCCTTCTAATCAAATAAATAGGACTACAGAGTAGGATTGATAACTTCTCCAATGTAAAATCAGACTGATTCCTGGATCCGGATTTCGGGATCTTTCTTCAAATAAGTCAGCCATCACGATGGATTGCAGTCACTTGACTGCTTCATGCAGCTGTCTCGCGGTCTCCCGGGGGCTGTCATTCTCATCTCTTCCAGGATGTGTTTACAGTCATTTGACTGCTTAACACAGCTGTCTCGCGGTCTCCCGGGGGCTGTCATAGGGATCTCCTTCCTGCCACATCTTATTAGCTCATCTCATCCAGGTCGTGGTTAAGGTCACTTGACTGCTTCATACAGCTGGCTCGCGGTCTCCCGGGGCTGTCATGGGGATCTCCTTCCTGCCACATCTCATCTCTTCCAGGATGTGTTTACAGTCACTTGACTGCTTCATACAGCTGTCTCGCGGTCTCCCGGGGGCTGTCATAGGGATCTCCTTCCTGCCACATCTTATTAGCTCATCTCATCCAGGTCGTGGTTAAGGTCACTTGACTGCTTCATACAGCTGGCTCGCGGTCTCCCGGGGGCTGTCATGGGGATCTCCTTCCTGCCACATCTCATCTCTTCCAGGATGTGTTTACAGTCACTTGACTGCTTCATACAGCTGTCTCGCGGTCTCCCGGGGGCTGTCACGGGGATCTCCTTTCTGCCACATCTTATTAGCTCATCTCATCCAGGTCGTGGTTAAGGTCACTTGACTGCTTCATACAGCTGGCTCGCGGTCTCCCGGGGCTGTCATAGGAATCTCCTTCCTGCCACGTCTCATCTCTTCCTGGATGTGTTGACGGTCGCTTGACTGCTTCATACAGCTGGCTCGCGGTCTCCCGGGGGCTGTCATAGGGATCTCCTTTCTGCCACATCTCATCCTGACCTTCAGTAGGCTCTTTTGGCCAGCATTCATGGCTTCTATCGCCTTACCGGTGGGTTTTTTCTAAACCTAACCATTACAACATAATGCCTAAACCCAACCAATTTCAATTCTCTTCTAACTTTTCTCCGCTGGGTAGGTGCACACAGCTGGGAGGGCCTAGAGATACTTGCGCCGGCCAGTGCATTGCCTTTGGCCTCCTACTCCAAACCGTGTTAGTCGGCGGACAGCACGGGGGAGGTCATCGAGATAGAATAATACACCCTAACCCGCCCGTGCCTTCGGATCGCCGGGTTCTCTCTAAGCAAAGGTGCACCAGATGCCTTTCTCTCTCTCTCTCCCTCTCTCTCCACATGTAGCACGTCTCCCCTTCCTCTCTCCCTCTCTGGAGATGAGCGGTGGGGGGGATCCAGGGTACGCCCAGACAGGCGGGGTAGTGGTGATGATGTAGTCACATCTCCCATTTCCTTTCCCTGTTGCTGCATACAGTCTTTCCCCTTCTGGATAGTAGCTTAGCTCTTCACAGCTGTCTCATGGACTCATGGGGGCGGTTATAGGCAGTTTCTTCACTTCTCATCCTCTCCTGTGAGCTTGGATCATGTCAGAATTACAGCAGGAAGCTGTGCTTTCCGACAATATATCACACGCCCAGAAAATTACTTCTAGTAGGATTACTTCTTGCTTAGCGGCTTAGACCACGCCCCTTTTGAGTGATTTTGCTCCCTTTTGAGTTATATTCTCGGTTGGGGTCCTTGCAGTTAGGGTTTATATTGGCTATTCAGCCATACTACCTCTCAGCATCCAAAAAGCCCACACTTTACCGTTAAAATACGCTAGTTCTAAAAAATTGATGTTGCACCCTGACTGAGACGTCCATGCAGCAGACTGGAGTTGTCAGCAGACTCCTCCCTCCTTCTTGCTTCCTGGATCTTTACCTCTTGGAGTCGTGCGGTGTAATTGGGACACAAGAGGAGGCTGCGCAAGCTCGAGAGCGCCCCCTGGCCTGTCCCCATGGTTCTCCGCAGCGCCCCCTGCCGGGTCTTCATGGTACTTCAGACAGTGGCTTCACAGCGATTCCTCTTTCAACCCATGGATCCATCTCTTTAGACGACAACTTCGTCTTCTCTGTAAGTGACTGCTCAGCTACACAAACATCTCAAGGTTATTAAAACTAAAATAGCACCTTTAATACTAGCTAACGCCAACACTTAACAATAAGGTTAACCAACCAATTGGCCTTGGGACACACCCCGGGACTTGATCAATCTCGGCGGGGCCTTCCTTGGGAGAGGGTGTCCAGTGATAAGTGGCCGAAACACCCAATGATCTCAAGGCACACTGCTGACGATGTTCCCACAATTTATTGTAACATAAATAACAATGTCTATTGGGCTAATACAGCCTTCTAATCAAATAAATAGGACTACAGAGTAGGATTGATAACTTCTCCAATGTAAAATCAGACTGATTCCTGGATCCGGATTTCGGGATCTTTCTTCAAATAAGTCAGCCATCACGATGGATTGCAGTCACTTGACTGCTTCATGCAGCTGTCTCGCGGTCTCCCGGGGGCTGTCATTCTCATCTCTTCCAGGATGTGTTTACAGTCATTTGACTGCTTAACACAGCTGTCTCGCGGTCTCCCGGGGGCTGTCATAGGGATCTCCTTCCTGCCACATCTTATTAGCTCATCTCATCCAGGTCGTGGTTAAGGTCACTTGACTGCTTCATACAGCTGGCTCGCGGTCTCCCGGGGGCTGTCATGGGGATCTCCTTCCTGCCACATCTCATCTCTTCCAGGATGTGTTTACAGTCACTTGACTGCTTCATACAGCTGTCTCGCGGTCTCCCGGGGGCTGTCATAGGGATCTCCTTCCTGCCACATCTTATTAGCTCATCTCATCCAGGTCGTGGTTAAGGTCACTTGACTGCTTCATACAGCTGGCTCGCGGTCTCCCGGGGGCTGTCATGGGGATCTCCTTCCTGCCACATCTCATCTCTTCCAGGATGTGTTTACAGTCACTTGACTGCTTCATACAGCTGTCTCGCGGTCTCCCGGGGGCTGTCACGGGGATCTCCTTTCTGCCACATCTTATTAGCTCATCTCATCCAGGTCGTGGTTAAGGTCACTTGACTGCTTCATACAGCTGGCTCGCGGTCTCCCGGGGGCTGTCATAGGAATCTCCTTCCTGCCACGTCTCATCTCTTCCTGGATGTGTTGACGGTCGCTTGACTGCTTCATACAGCTGGCTCGCGGTCTCCGGGGGCTGTCATAGGGATCTCCTTTCTGCCACATCTCATCCTGACCTTCAGTAGGCTCTTTTGGCCAGCATTCATGGCTTCTATCGCCTTACCGGTGGGTTTTTTCTAAACCTAACCATTACAACATAATGCCTAAACCCAACCAATTTCAATTCTCTTCTAACTTTTCTCCGCTGGGTAGGTGCACACAGCTGGGAGGGCCTAGAGATACTTGCGCCGGCCAGTGCATTGCCTTTGGCCTCCTACTCCAAACCGTGTTAGTCGGCGGACAGCACGGGGGAGGTCATCGAGATAGAATAATACACCCTAACCCGCCCGTGCCTTCGGATCGCCGGGTTCTCTCTAAGCAAAGGTGCACCAGATGCCTTTCTCTCTCTCTCTCCCTCTCTCTCCCACATGTAGCACGTCTCCCCTTCCTCTCTCCCTCTCTGGAGATGAGCGGTGGGGGGGATCCAGGGTACGCCCAGACAGGCGGGGTAGTGGTGATGATGTAGTCACATCTCCCATTTCCTTTCCCTGTTGCTGCATACAGTCTTTCCCCTTCTGGATAGTAGCTTAGCTCTTCACAGCTGTCTCATGGACTCATGGGGGCGGTTATAGGCAGTTTCTTCACTTCTCATCCTCTCCTGTGAGCTTGGATCATGTCAGAATTACAGCAGGAAGCTGTGCTTTCCGACAATATATCACACGCCCAGAAAATTACTTCTAGTAGGATTACTTCTTGCTTAGCGGCTTAGACCACGCCCCTTTTGAGTGATTTTGCTCCCTTTTGAGTTATATTCTCGGTTGGGGTCCTTGCAGTTAGGGTTTATATTGGCTATTCAGCCATACTACCTCTCAGCATCCAAAAAGCCCACACTTTACCGTTAAAATACGCTAGTTCTAAAAAATTGATGTTGCACCCTGACTGAGACGTCCATGCAGCAGACTGGAGTTGTCAGCAGACTCCTCCCTCCTTCTTGCTTCCTGGATCTTTACCTCTTGGAGTCGTGCGGTGTAATTGGGACACAAGAGGAGGCTGCGCAAGCTCGAGAGCGCCCCCTGGCCTGTCCCCATGGTTCTCCGCAGCGCCCCCTGCCGGGTCTTCATGGTACTTCAGACAGTGGCTTCACAGCGATTCCTCTTTCAACCCATGGATCCATCTCTTTAGACGACAACTTCGTCTTCTCTGTAAGTGACTGCTCAGCTACACAAACATCTCAAGGTTATTAAAACTAAAATAGCACCTTTAATACTAGCTAACGCCAACACTTAACAATAAGGTTAACCAACCAATTGGCCTTGGGACACACCCCGGGACTTGATCAATCTCGGCGGGGCCTTCCTTGGGAGAGGGTGTCCAGTGATAAGTGGCCGAAACACCCAATGATCTCAAGGCACACTGCTGACGATGTTCCCACAATTTATTGTAACATAAATAACAATGTCTATTGGGCTAATACAGCCTTCTAATCAAATAAATAGGACTACAGAGTAGGATTGATAACTTCTCCAATGTAAAATCAGACTGATTCCTGGATCCGGATTTCGGGATCTTTCTTCAAATAAGTCAGCCATCACGATGGATTGCAGTCACTTGACTGCTTCATGCAGCTGTCTCGCGGTCTCCCGGGGGCTGTCATTCTCATCTCTTCCAGGATGTGTTTACAGTCATTTGACTGCTTAACACAGCTGTCTCGCGGTCTCCCGGGGGCTGTCATAGGGATCTCCTTCCTGCCACATCTTATTAGCTCATCTCATCCAGGTCGTGGTTAAGGTCACTTGACTGCTTCATACAGCTGGCTCGCGGTCTCCCGGGGGCTGTCATGGGGATCTCCTTCCTGCCACATCTCATCTCTTCCAGGATGTGTTTACAGTCACTTGACTGCTTCATACAGCTGTCTCGCGGTCTCCCGGGGGCTGTCATAGGGATCTCCTTCCTGCCACATCTTATTAGCTCATCTCATCCAGGTCGTGGTTAAGGTCACTTGACTGCTTCATACAGCTGGCTCGCGGTCTCCCGGGGGCTGTCATGGGGATCTCCTTCCTGCCACATCTCATCTCTTCCAGGATGTGTTTACAGTCACTTGACTGCTTCATACAGCTGTCTCGCGGTCTCCCGGGGGCTGTCACGGGGATCTCCTTTCTGCCACATCTTATTAGCTCATCTCATCCAGGTCGTGGTTAAGGTCACTTGACTGCTTCATACAGCTGGCTCGCGGTCTCCCGGGGGCTGTCATAGGAATCTCCTTCCTGCCACGTCTCATCTCTTCCTGGATGTGTTGACGGTCGCTTGACTGCTTCATACAGCTGGCTCGCGGTCTCCCGGGGGCTGTCATAGGGATCTCCTTTCTGCCACATCTCATCCTGACCTTCAGTAGGCTCTTTTGGCCAGCATTCATGGCTTCTATCGCCTTACCGGTGGGTTTTTTCTAAACCTAACCATTACAACATAATGCCTAAACCCAACCAATTTCAATTCTCTTCTAACTTTTCTCCGCTGGGTAGGTGCACACAGCTGGGAGGGCCTAGAGATACTTGCGCCGGCCAGTGCATTGCCTTTGGCCTCCTACTCCAAACCGTGTTAGTCGGCGGACAGCACGGGGGAGGTCATCGAGATAGAATAATACACCCTAACCCGCCCGTGCCTTCGGATCGCCGGGTTCTCTCTAAGCAAAGGTGCACCAGATGCCTTTCTCTCTCTCTCTCCCTCTCTCTCCCACATGTAGCACGTCTCCCCTTCCTCTCTCCCTCTCTGGAGATGAGCGGTGGGGGGGATCCAGGGTACGCCCAGACAGGCGGGGTAGTGGTGATGATGTAGTCACATCTCCCATTTCCTTTCCCTGTTGCTGCATACAGTCTTTCCCCTTCTGGATAGTAGCTTAGCTCTTCACAGCTGTCTCATGGACTCATGGGGGCGGTTATAGGCAGTTTCTTCACTTCTCATCCTCTCCTGTGAGCTTGGATCATGTCAGAATTACAGCAGGAAGCTGTGCTTTCCGACAATATATCACACGCCCAGAAAATTACTTCTAGTAGGATTACTTCTTGCTTAGCGGCTTAGACCACGCCCCTTTTGAGTGATTTTGCTCCCTTTTGAGTTATATTCTCGGTTGGGGTCCTTGCAGTTAGGGTTTATATTGGCTATTCAGCCATACTACCTCTCAGCATCCAAAAAGCCCACACTTTACCGTTAAAATACGCTAGTTCTAAAAAATTGATGTTGCACCCTGACTGAGACGTCCATGCAGCAGACTGGAGTTGTCAGCAGACTCCTCCCTCCTTCTTGCTTCCTGGATCTTTACCTCTTGGAGTCGTGCGGTGTAATTGGGACACAAGAGGAGGCTGCGCAAGCTCGAGAGCGCCCCCTGGCCTGTCCCCATGGTTCTCCGCAGCGCCCCCTGCCGGGTCTTCATGGTACTTCAGACAGTGGCTTCACAGCGATTCCTCTTTCAACCCATGGATCCATCTCTTTAGACGACAACTTCGTCTTCTCTGTAAGTGACTGCTCAGCTACACAAACATCTCAAGGTTATTAAAACTAAAATAGCACCTTTAATACTAGCTAACGCCAACACTTAACAATAAGGTTAACCAACCAATTGGCCTTGGGACACACCCCGGGACTTGATCAATCTCGGCGGGGCCTTCCTTGGGAGAGGGTGTCCAGTGATAAGTGGCCGAAACACCCAATGATCTCAAGGCACACTGCTGACGATGTTCCCACAATTTATTGTAACATAAATAACAATGTCTATTGGGCTAATACAGCCTTCTAATCAAATAAATAGGACTACAGAGTAGGATTGATAACTTCTCCAATGTAAAATCAGACTGATTCCTGGATCCGGATTTCGGGATCTTTCTTCAAATAAGTCAGCCATCACGATGGATTGCAGTCACTTGACTGCTTCATGCAGCTGTCTCGCGGTCTCCCGGGGGCTGTCATTCTCATCTCTTCCAGGATGTGTTTACAGTCATTTGACTGCTTAACACAGCTGTCTCGCGGTCTCCCGGGGGCTGTCATAGGGATCTCCTTCCTGCCACATCTTATTAGCTCATCTCATCCAGGTCGTGGTTAAGGTCACTTGACTGCTTCATACAGCTGGCTCGCGGTCTCCCGGGGGCTGTCATGGGGATCTCCTTCCTGCCACATCTCATCTCTTCCAGGATGTGTTTACAGTCACTTGACTGCTTCATACAGCTGTCTCGCGGTCTCCCGGGGGCTGTCATAGGGATCTCCTTCCTGCCACATCTTATTAGCTCATCTCATCCAGGTCGTGGTTAAGGTCACTTGACTGCTTCATACAGCTGGCTCGCGGTCTCCCGGGGGCTGTCATGGGGATCTCCTTCCTGCCACATCTCATCTCTTCCAGGATGTGTTTACAGTCACTTGACTGCTTCATACAGCTGTCTCGCGGTCTCCCGGGGGCTGTCACGGGGATCTCCTTCTGCCACATCTTATTAGCTCATCTCATCCAGGTCGTGGTTAAGGTCACTTGACTGCTTCATACAGCTGGCTCGCGGTCTCCCGGGGGCTGTCATAGGAATCTCCTTCCTGCCACGTCTCATCTCTTCCTGGATGTGTTGACGGTCGCTTGACTGCTTCATACAGCTGGCTCGCGGTCTCCCGGGGGCTGTCATAGGGATCTCCTTTCTGCCACATCTCATCCTGACCTTCAGTAGGCTCTTTTGGCCAGCATTCATGGCTTCTATCGCCTTACCGGTGGGTTTTTTCTAAACCTAACCATTACAACATAATGCCTAAACCCAACCAATTTCAATTCTCTTCTAACTTTTCTCCGCTGGGTAGGTGCACACAGCTGGGAGGGCCTAGAGATACTTGCGCCGGCCAGTGCATTGCCTTTGGCCTCCTACTCCAAACCGTGTTAGTCGGCGGACAGCACGGGGGAGGTCATCGAGATAGAATAATACACCCTAACCCGCCCGTGCCTTCGGATCGCCGGGTTCTCTCTAAGCAAAGGTGCACCAGATGCCTTTCTCTCTCTCTCTCCCTCTCTCTCCCACATGTAGCACGTCTCCCCTTCCTCTCTCCCTCTCTGGAGATGAGCGGTGGGGGGGATCCAGGGTACGCCCAGACAGGCGGGGTAGTGGTGATGATGTAGTCACATCTCCCATTTCCTTTCCCTGTTGCTGCATACAGTCTTTCCCCTTCTGGATAGTAGCTTAGCTCTTCACAGCTGTCTCATGGACTCATGGGGGCGGTTATAGGCAGTTTCTTCACTTCTCATCCTCTCCTGTGAGCTTGGATCATGTCAGAATTACAGCAGGAAGCTGTGCTTTCCGACAATATATCACACGCCCAGAAAATTACTTCTAGTAGGATTACTTCTTGCTTAGCGGCTTAGACCACGCCCCTTTTGAGTGATTTTGCTCCCTTTTGAGTTATATTCTCGGTTGGGGTCCTTGCAGTTAGGGTTTATATTGGCTATTCAGCCATACTACCTCTCAGCATCCAAAAAGCCCACACTTTACCGTTAAAATACGCTAGTTCTAAAAAATTGATGTTGCACCCTGACTGAGACGTCCATGCAGCAGACTGGAGTTGTCAGCAGACTCCTCCCTCCTTCTTGCTTCCTGGATCTTTACCTCTTGGAGTCGTGCGGTGTAATTGGGACACAAGAGGAGGCTGCGCAAGCTCGAGAGCGCCCCCTGGCCTGTCCCCATGGTTCTCCGCAGCGCCCCCTGCCGGGTCTTCATGGTACTTCAGACAGTGGCTTCACAGCGATTCCTCTTTCAACCCATGGATCCATCTCTTTAGACGACAACTTCGTCTTCTCTGTAAGTGACTGCTCAGCTACACAAACATCTCAAGGTTATTAAAACTAAAATAGCACCTTTAATACTAGCTAACGCCAACACTTAACAATAAGGTTAACCAACCAATTGGCCTTGGGACACACCCCGGGACTTGATCAATCTCGGCGGGGCCTTCCTTGGGAGAGGGTGTCCAGTGATAAGTGGCCGAAACACCCAATGATCTCAAGGCACACTGCTGACGATGTTCCCACAATTTATTGTAACATAAATAACAATGTCTATTGGGCTAATACAGCCTTCTAATCAAATAAATAGGACTACAGAGTAGGATTGATAACTTCTCCAATGTAAAATCAGACTGATTCCTGGATCCGGATTTCGGGATCTTTCTTCAAATAAGTCAGCCATCACGATGGATTGCAGTCACTTGACTGCTTCATGCAGCTGTCTCGCGGTCTCCCGGGGGCTGTCATTCTCATCTCTTCCAGGATGTGTTTACAGTCATTTGACTGCTTAACACAGCTGTCTCGCGGTCTCCCGGGGGCTGTCATAGGGATCTCCTTCCTGCCACATCTTATTAGCTCATCTCATCCAGGTCGTGGTTAAGGTCACTTGACTGCTTCATACAGCTGGCTCGCGGTCTCCCGGGGGCTGTCATGGGGATCTCCTTCCTGCCACATCTCATCTCTTCCAGGATGTGTTTACAGTCACTTGACTGCTTCATACAGCTGTCTCGCGGTCTCCCGGGGGCTGTCATAGGGATCTCCTTCCTGCCACATCTTATTAGCTCATCTCATCCAGGTCGTGGTTAAGGTCACTTGACTGCTTCATACAGCTGGCTCGCGGTCTCCCGGGGGCTGTCATGGGGATCTCCTTCCTGCCACATCTCATCTCTTCCAGGATGTGTTTACAGTCACTTGACTGCTTCATACAGCTGTCTCGCGGTCTCCCGGGGGCTGTCACGGGGATCTCCTTCCTGCCACATCTTATTAGCTCATCTCATCCAGGTCGTGGTTAAGGTCACTTGACTGCTTCATACAGCTGGCTCGCGGTCTCCCGGGGGCTGTCATAGGAATCTCCTTCCTGCCACGTCTCATCTCTTCCTGGATGTGTTGACGGTCGCTTGACTGCTTCATACAGCTGGCTCGCGGTCTCCCGGGGGCTGTCATAGGGATCTCCTTTCTGCCACATCTCATCCTGACCTTCAGTAGGCTCTTTTGGCCAGCATTCATGGCTTCTATCGCCTTACCGGTGGGTTTTTTCTAAACCTAACCATTACAACATAATGCCTAAACCCAACCAATTTCAATTCTCTTCTAACTTTTCTCCGCTGGGTAGGTGCACACAGCTGGGAGGGCCTAGAGATACTTGCGCCGGCCAGTGCATTGCCTTTGGCCTCCTACTCCAAACCGTGTTAGTCGGCGGACAGCACGGGGGAGGTCATCGAGATAGAATAATACACCCTAACCCTAAATGTGGAGTTGGGAGGTGTTTTTCACTTTCTGGGGACTCTGAAGGCACATCACAGGACCGTGCACCAGTCTGGCTAACGCTAAGCTACGTAAGTCGTTAGCCAGTACTTTTTCCCTCCTCCTAACCAGCCAGTGCCGTGTGTGTCATTCTGGAGCTTTCCCTGGTGAGTGAGGACATCCTTACCTAGCTGCAACACCTAAACTTAACATCAGTGATTATTGTGACCCACTGGAAATTTAAAATTCTCAAGCAGGAGAAGGCTAAGAAGTGAATTGGATTTTAATCGTCAGACACCCAAATAGGGTGCAGATTGCAAAATTAGCAGATATTATTCTGATTAATGGCCTCAAGCTGAAGAGAACAACAAGAAAACACTTACCTCAAACTAGAAAAAAGGAAAATACTTACCGTTTTTGAACCAAATTAAAGGGAAACCTAAGGAAAAGGACATTTAAAGGGACCACTCTGTCATGCCTGATGAAGGACAAGCCGCCCTCCGAAACGTTGCAACAAGGCAGAGTGAAGCAGGACCAAGTCGGCCTGAATTAAAGATAAATGAATCAACAGCTACAGGACCCGTGGAGTCCAATTTTTTGAACCAGCGCAGAGGTAATGCACCTTTGTGGCTTTTATAAGGTGAAATGTGGAGTTGGGAGGTGTTTTTCACTTTCTGGGGACTCTGAAGGCACATCACAGGACCGTGCACCAGTCTGGCTAACGCTAAGCTACGTAAGTCGTTAGCCAGTACTTTTCCCTCCTCCTAACCAGCCAGTGCCGTGTGTGTCATTCTGGAGCTTTCCCTGGTGAGTGAGGACATCCTTACCTAGCTGCAACACCTAAACTTAACATCAGTGATTATTGTGACCCACTGGAAATTTAAAATTCTCAAGCAGGAGAAGGCTAAGAAGTGAATTGGATTTTAATCGTCAGACACCCAAATAGGGTGCAGATTGCAAAATTAGCAGATATTATTCTGATTAATGGCCTCAAGCTGAAGAGAACAACAAGAAAACACTTACCTCAAACTAGAAAAAAGGAAAATACTTACCGTTTTTGAACCAAATTAAAGGGAAACCTAAGGAAAAGGACATTTAAAGGGACCACTCTGTCATGCCTGATGAAGGACAAGCCGCCCTCCGAAACGTTGCAACAAGGCAGAGTGAAGCAGGACCAAGTCGGCCTGAATTAAAGATAAATGAATCAACAGCTACAGGACCCGTGGAGTCCAATTTTTTGAACCAGCGCAGAGGTAATGCACCTTTGTGGCTTTTATAAGGTGAAATGTGGAGTTGGGAGGTGTTTTTCACTTTCTGGGGACTCTGAAGGCACATCACAGGACCGTGCACCAGTCTGGCTAACGCTAAGCTACGTAAGTCGTTAGCCAGTACTTTTCCCTCCTCCTAACCAGCCAGTGCCGTGTGTGTCATTCTGGAGCTTTCCCTGGTGAGTGAGGACATCCTTACCTAGCTGCAACACCTAAACTTAACATCAGTGATTATTGTGACCCACTGGAAATTTAAAATTCTCAAGCAGGAGAAGGCTAAGAAGTGAATTGGATTTTAATCGTCAGACACCCAAATAGGGTGCAGATTGCAAATTAGCAGATATTATTCTGATTAATGGCCTCAAGCTGAAGAGAACAACAAGAAAACACTTACCTCAAACTAGAAAAAAGGAAAATACTTACCGTTTTTGAACCAAATTAAAGGGAAACCTAAGGAAAAGGACATTTAAAGGGACCACTCTGTCATGCCTGATGAAGGACAAGCCGCCCTCCGAAACGTTGCAACAAGGCAGAGTGAAGCAGGACCAAGTCGGCCTGAATTAAAGATAAATGAATCAACAGCTACAGGACCCGTGGAGTCCAATTTTTTGAACCAGCGCAGAGGTAATGCACCTTTGTGGCTTTTATAAGGTGAAATGTGGAGTTGGGAGGTGTTTTTCACTTTCTGGGGACTCTGAAGGCACATCACAGGACCGTGCACCAGTCTGGCTAACGCTAAGCTACGTAAGTCGTTAGCCAGTACTTTTCCCTCCTCCTAACCAGCCAGCGCCGTGTGTGTCATTCTGGAGCTTTCCCTGGTGAGTGAGGACATCCTTACCTAGCTGCAACACCTAAACTTAACATCAGTGATTATTGTGACCCACTGGAAATTTAAAATTCTCAAGCAGGAGAAGGCTAAGAAGTGAATTGGATTTTAATCGTCAGACACCCAAATAGGGTGCAGATTGCAAAATTAGCAGATATTATTCTGATTAATGGCCTCAAGCTGAAGAGAACAACAAGAAAACACTTACCTCAAACTAGAAAAAAGGAAAATACTTACCGTTTTTGAACCAAATTAAAGGGAAACCTAAGGAAAAGGACATTTAAAGGGACCACTCTGTCATGCCTGATGAAGGACAAGCCGCCCTCCGAAACGTTGCAACAAGGCAGAGTGAAGCAGGACCAAGTCGGCCTGAATTAAAGATAAATGAATCAACAGCTACAGGACCCGTGGAGTCCAATTTTTTGAACCAGCGCAGAGGTAATGCACCTTTGTGGCTTTTATAAGGTGAAATGTGGAGTTGGGAGGTGTTTTTCACTTTCTGGGGACTCTGAAGGCACATCACAGGACCGTGCACCAGTCTGGCTAACGCTAAGCTACGTAAGTCGTTAGCCAGTACTTTTCCCTCCTCCTAACCAGCCAGCGCCGTGTGTGTCATTCTGGAGCTTTCCCTGGTGAGTGAGGACATCCTTACCTAGCTGCAACACCTAAACTTAACATCAGTGATTATTGTGACCCACTGGAAATTTAAAATTCTCAAGCAGGAGAAGGCTAAGAAGTGAATTGGATTTTAATCGTCAGACACCCAAATAGGGTGCAGATTGCAAATTAGCAGATATTATTCTGATTAATGGCCTCAAGCTGAAGAGAACAACAAGAAAACACTTACCTCAAACTAGAAAAAAGGAAAATACTTACCGTTTTTGAACCAAATTAAAGGGAAACCTAAGGAAAAGGACATTTAAAGGGACCACTCTGTCATGCCTGATGAAGGACAAGCCGCCCTCCGAAACGTTGCAACAAGGCAGAGTGAAGCAGGACCAAGTCGGCCTGAATTAAAGATAAATGAATCAACAGCTACAGGACCCGTGGAGTCCAATTTTTTGAACCAGCGCAGAGGTAATGCACCTTTGTGGCTTTTATAAGGTGAAATGTGGAGTTGGGAGGTGTTTTTCACTTTCTGGGGACTCTGAAGGCACATCACAGGACCGTGCACCAGTCTGGCTAACGCTAAGCTACGTAAGTCGTTAGCCAGTACTTTTCCCCTCCTCCTAACCAGCCAGCGCCGTGTGTGTCATTCTGGAGCTTTCCCTGGTGAGTGAGGACATCCTTACCTAGCTGCAACACCTAAACTTAACATCAGTGATTATTGTGACCCACTGGAAATTTAAAATTCTCAAGCAGGAGAAGGCTAAGAAGTGAATTGGATTTTAATCGTCAGACACCCAAATAGGGTGCAGATTGCAAAATTAGCAGATATTATTCTGATTAATGGCCTCAAGCTGAAGAGAACAACAAGAAAACACTTACCTCAAACTAGAAAAAAGGAAAATACTTACCGTTTTTGAACCAAATTAAAGGGAAACCTAAGGAAAAGGACATTTAAAGGGACCACTCTGTCATGCCTGATGAAGGACAAGCCGCCCTCCGAAACGTTGCAACAAGGCAGAGTGAAGCAGGACCAAGTCGGCCTGAATTAAAGATAAATGAATCAACAGCTACAGGACCCGTGGAGTCCAATTTTTTGAACCAGCGCAGAGGTAATGCACCTTTGTGGCTTTTATAAGGTGAAATGTGGAGTTGGGAGGTGTTTTTCACTTTCTGGGACTCTGAAGGCACATCACAGGACCGTGCACCAGTCTGGCTAACGCTAAGCTACGTAAGTCGTTAGCCAGTACTTTTCCCCTCCTCCTAACCAGCCAGCGCCGTGTGTGTCATTCTGGAGCTTTCCCTGGTGAGTGAGGACATCCTTACCTAGCTGCAACACCTAAACTTAACATCAGTGATTATTGTGACCCACTGGAAATTTAAAATTCTCAAGCAGGAGAAGGCTAAGAAGTGAATTGGATTTTAATCGTCAGACACCCAAATAGGGTGCAGATTGCAAAATTAGCAGATATTATTCTGATTAATGGCCTCAAGCTGAAGAGAACAACAAGAAAACACTTACCTCAAACTAGAAAAAAGGAAAATACTTACCGTTTTTGAACCAAATTAAAGGGAAACCTAAGGAAAAGGACATTTAAAGGGACCACTCTGTCATGCCTGATGAAGGACAAGCCGCCCTCCGAAACGTTGCAACAAGGCAGAGTGAAGCAGGACCAAGTCGGCCTGAATTAAAGATAAATGAATCAACAGCTACAGGACCCGTGGAGTCCAATTTTTTGAACCAGCGCAGAGGTAATGCACCTTTGTGGCTTTTATAAGGTGAAATGTGGAGTTGGGAGGTGTTTTTCACTTTCTGGGGACTCTGAAGGCACATCACAGGACCGTGCACCAGTCTGGCTAACGCTAAGCTACGTAAGTCGTTAGCCAGTACTTTTCCCCTCCTCCTAACCAGCCAGCGCCGTGTGTGTCATTCTGGAGCTTTCCCTGGTGAGTGAGGACATCCTTACCTAGCTGCAACACCTAAACTTAACATCAGTGATTATTGTGACCCACTGGAAATTTAAAATTCTCAAGCAGGAGAAGGCTAAGAAGTGAATTGGATTTTAATCGTCAGACACCCAAATAGGGTGCAGATTGCAAAATTAGCAGATATTATTCTGATTAATGGCCTCAAGCTGAAGAGAACAACAAGAAAACACTTACCTCAAACTAGAAAAAAGGAAAATACTTACCGTTTTTGAACCAAATTAAAGGGAAACCTAAGGAAAAGGACATTTAAAGGGACCACTCTGTCATGCCTGATGAAGGACAAGCCGCCCTCCGAAACGTTGCAACAAGGCAGAGTGAAGCAGGACCAAGTCGGCCTGAATTAAAGATAAATGAATCAACAGCTACAGGACCCGTGGAGTCCAATTTTTTGAACCAGCGCAGAGGTAATGCACCTTTGTGGCTTTTATAAGGTGAAATGTGGAGTTGGGAGGTGTTTTTCACTTTCTGGGGACTCTGAAGGCACATCACAGGACCGTGCACCAGTCTGGCTAACGCTAAGCTACGTAAGTCGTTAGCCAGTACTTTTCCCCTCCTCCTAACCAGCCAGCGCCGTGTGTGTCATTCTGGAGCTTTCCCTGGTGAGTGAGGACATCCTTACCTAGCTGCAACACCTAAACTTAACATCAGTGATTATTGTGACCCACTGGAAATTTAAAATTCTCAAGCAGGAGAAGGCTAAGAAGTGAATTGGATTTTAATCGTCAGACACCCAAATAGGGTGCAGATTGCAAAATTAGCAGATATTATTCTGATTAATGGCCTCAAGCTGAAGAGAACAACAAGAAAACACTTACCTCAAACTAGAAAAAAGGAAAATACTTACCGTTTTTGAACCAAATTAAAGGGAAACCTAAGGAAAAGGACATTTAAAGGGACCACTCTGTCATGCCTGATGAAGGACAAGCCGCCCTCCGAAACGTTGCAACAAGGCAGAGTGAAGCAGGACCAAGTCGGCCTGAATTAAAGATAAATGAATCAACAGCTACAGGACCCGTGGAGTCCAATTTTTTGAACCAGCGCAGAGGTAATGCACCTTTGTGGCTTTTATAAGGTGAAATGTGGAGTTGGGAGGTGTTTTTCACTTTCTGGGGACTCTGAAGGCACATCACAGGACCGTGCACCAGTCTGGCTAACGCTAAGCTACGTAAGTCGTTAGCCAGTACTTTTCCCCTCCTCCTAACCAGCCAGCGCCGTGTGTGTCATTCTGGAGCTTTCCCTGGTGAGTGAGGACATCCTTACCTAGCTGCAACACCTAAACTTAACATCAGTGATTATTGTGACCCACTGGAAATTTAAAATTCTCAAGCAGGAGAAGGCTAAGAAGTGAATTGGATTTTAATCGTCAGACACCCAAATAGGGTGCAGATTGCAAAATTAGCAGATATTATTCTGATTAATGGCCTCAAGCTGAAGAGAACAACAAGAAAACACTTACCTCAAACTAGAAAAAAGGAAAATACTTACCGTTTTTGAACCAAATTAAAGGGAAACCTAAGGAAAAGGACATTTAAAGGGACCACTCTGTCATGCCTGATGAAGGACAAGCCGCCCTCCGAAACGTTGCAACAAGGCAGAGTGAAGCAGGACCAAGTCGGCCTGAATTAAAGATAAATGAATCAACAGCTACAGGACCCGTGGAGTCCAATTTTTTGAACCAGCGCAGAGGTAATGCACCTTTGTGGCTTTTATAAGGTGAAATGTGGAGTTGGGAGGTGTTTTTCACTTTCTGGGGACTCTGAAGGCACATCACAGGACCGTGCACCAGTCTGGCTAACGCTAAGCTACGTAAGTCGTTAGCCAGTACTTTTCCCCTCCTCCTAACCAGCCAGCGCCGTGTGTGTCATTCTGGAGCTTTCCCTGGTGAGTGAGGACATCCTTACCTAGCTGCAACACCTAAACTTAACATCAGTGATTATTGTGACCCACTGGAAATTTAAAATTCTCAAGCAGGAGAAGGCTAAGAAGTGAATTGGATTTTAATCGTCAGACACCCAAATAGGGTGCAGATTGCAAAATTAGCAGATATTATTCTGATTAATGGCCTCAAGCTGAAGAGAACAACAAGAAAACACTTACCTCAAACTAGAAAAAAGGAAAATACTTACCGTTTTTGAACCAAATTAAAGGGAAACCTAAGGAAAAGGACATTTAAAGGGACCACTCTGTCATGCCTGATGAAGGACAAGCCGCCCTCCGAAACGTTGCAACAAGGCAGAGTGAAGCAGGACCAAGTCGGCCTGAATTAAAGATAAATGAATCAACAGCTACAGGACCCGTGGAGTCCAATTTTTTGAACCAGCGCAGAGGTAATGCACCTTTGTGGCTTTTATAAGGTGAAATGTGGAGTTGGGAGGTGTTTTTCACTTTCTGGGGACTCTGAAGGCACATCACAGGACCGTGCACCAGTCTGGCTAACGCTAAGCTACGTAAGTCGTTAGCCAGTACTTTTCCCCTCCTCCTAACCAGCCAGCGCCGTGTGTGTCATTCTGGAGCTTTCCCTGGTGAGTGAGGACATCCTTACCTAGCTGCAACACCTAAACTTAACATCAGTGATTATTGTGACCCACTGGAAATTTAAAATTCTCAAGCAGGAGAAGGCTAAGAAGTGAATTGGATTTTAATCGTCAGACACCCAAATAGGGTGCAGATTGCAAAATTAGCAGATATTATTCTGATTAATGGCCTCAAGCTGAAGAGAACAACAAGAAAACACTTACCTCAAACTAGAAAAAAGGAAAATACTTACCGTTTTTGAACCAAATTAAAGGGAAACCTAAGGAAAAGGACATTTAAAGGGACCACTCTGTCATGCCTGATGAAGGACAAGCCGCCCTCCGAAACGTTGCAACAAGGCAGAGTGAAGCAGGACCAAGTCGGCCTGAATTAAAGATAAATGAATCAACAGCTACAGGACCCGTGGAGTCCAATTTTTTGAACCAGCGCAGAGGTAATGCACCTTTGTGGCTTTTATAAGGTGAAATGTGGAGTTGGGAGGTGTTTTTCACTTTCTGGGGACTCTGAAGGCACATCACAGGACCGTGCACCAGTCTGGCTAACGCTAAGCTACGTAAGTCGTTAGCCAGTACTTTTCCCCTCCTCCTAACCAGCCAGCGCCGTGTGTGTCATTCTGGAGCTTTCCCTGGTGAGTGAGGACATCCTTACCTAGCTGCAACACCTAAACTTAACATCAGTGATTATTGTGACCCACTGGAAATTTAAAATTCTCAAGCAGGAGAAGGCTAAGAAGTGAATTGGATTTTAATCGTCAGACACCCAAATAGGGTGCAGATTGCAAAATTAGCAGATATTATTCTGATTAATGGCCTCAAGCTGAAGAGAACAACAAGAAAACACTTACCTCAAACTAGAAAAAAGGAAAATACTTACCGTTTTTGAACCAAATTAAAGGGAAACCTAAGGAAAAGGACATTTAAAGGGACCACTCTGTCATGCCTGATGAAGGACAAGCCGCCCTCCGAAACGTTGCAACAAGGCAGAGTGAAGCAGGACCAAGTCGGCCTGAATTAAAGATAAATGAATCAACAGCTACAGGACCCGTGGAGTCCAATTTTTTGAACCAGCGCAGAGGTAATGCACCTTTGTGGCTTTTATAAGGTGAAATGTGGAGTTGGGAGGTGTTTTTCACTTTCTGGGGACTCTGAAGGCACATCACAGGACCGTGCACCAGTCTGGCTAACGCTAAGCTACGTAAGTCGTTAGCCAGTACTTTTCCCCTCCTCCTAACCAGCCAGCGCCGTGTGTGTCATTCTGGAGCTTTCCCTGGTGAGTGAGGACATCCTTACCTAGCTGCAACACCTAAACTTAACATCAGTGATTATTGTGACCCACTGGAAATTTAAAATTCTCAAGCAGGAGAAGGCTAAGAAGTGAATTGGATTTTAATCGTCAGACACCCAAATAGGGTGCAGATTGCAAAATTAGCAGATATTATTCTGATTAATGGCCTCAAGCTGAAGAGAACAACAAGAAAACACTTACCTCAAACTAGAAAAAAGGAAAATACTTACCGTTTTTGAACCAAATTAAAGGGAAACCTAAGGAAAAGGACATTTAAAGGGACCACTCTGTCATGCCTGATGAAGGACAAGCCGCCCTCCGAAACGTTGCAACAAGGCAGAGTGAAGCAGGACCAAGTCGGCCTGAATTAAAGATAAATGAATCAACAGCTACAGGACCCGTGGAGTCCAATTTTTTGAACCAGCGCAGAGGTAATGCACCTTTGTGGCTTTTATAAGGTGAAATGTGGAGTTGGGAGGTGTTTTTCACTTTCTGGGACTCTGAAGGCACATCACAGGACCGTGCACCAGTCTGGCTAACGCTAAGCTACGTAAGTCGTTAGCCAGTACTTTTCCCCTCCTCCTAACCAGCCAGCGCCGTGTGTGTCATTCTGGAGCTTTCCCTGGTGAGTGAGGACATCCTTACCTAGCTGCAACACCTAAACTTAACATCAGTGATTATTGTGACCCACTGGAAATTTAAAATTCTCAAGCAGGAGAAGGCTAAGAAGTGAATTGGATTTTAATCGTCAGACACCCAAATAGGGTGCAGATTGCAAAATTAGCAGATATTATTCTGATTAATGGCCTCAAGCTGAAGAGAACAACAAGAAAACACTTACCTCAAACTAGAAAAAAGGAAAATACTTACCGTTTTTGAACCAAATTAAAGGGAAACCTAAGGAAAAGGACATTTAAAGGGACCACTCTGTCATGCCTGATGAAGGACAAGCCGCCCTCCGAAACGTTGCAACAAGGCAGAGTGAAGCAGGACCAAGTCGGCCTGAATTAAAGATAAATGAATCAACAGCTACAGGACCCGTGGAGTCCAATTTTTTGAACCAGCGCAGAGGTAATGCACCTTTGTGGCTTTTATAAGGTGAAATGTGGAGTTGGGAGGTGTTTTTCACTTTCTGGGGACTCTGAAGGCACATCACAGGACCGTGCACCAGTCTGGCTAACGCTAAGCTACGTAAGTCGTTAGCCAGTACTTTTCCCCTCCTCCTAACCAGCCAGCGCCGTGTGTGTCATTCTGGAGCTTTCCCTGGTGAGTGAGGACATCCTTACCTAGCTGCAACACCTAAACTTAACATCAGTGATTATTGTGACCCACTGGAAATTTAAAATTCTCAAGCAGGAGAAGGCTAAGAAGTGAATTGGATTTTAATCGTCAGACACCCAAATAGGGTGCAGATTGCAAAATTAGCAGATATTATTCTGATTAATGGCCTCAAGCTGAAGAGAACAACAAGAAAACACTTACCTCAAACTAGAAAAAAGGAAAATACTTACCGTTTTTGAACCAAATTAAAGGGAAACCTAAGGAAAAGGACATTTAAAGGGACCACTCTGTCATGCCTGATGAAGGACAAGCCGCCCTCCGAAACGTTGCAACAAGGCAGAGTGAAGCAGGACCAAGTCGGCCTGAATTAAAGATAAATGAATCAACAGCTACAGGACCCGTGGAGTCCAATTTTTTGAACCAGCGCAGAGGTAATGCACCTTTGTGGCTTTTATAAGGTGAAATGTGGAGTTGGGAGGTGTTTTTCACTTTCTGGGGACTCTGAAGGCACATCACAGGACCGTGCACCAGTCTGGCTAACGCTAAGCTACGTAAGTCGTTAGCCAGTACTTTTCCCCTCCTCCTAACCAGCCAGCGCCGTGTGTGTCATTCTGGAGCTTTCCCTGGTGAGTGAGGACATCCTTACCTAGCTGCAACACCTAAACTTAACATCAGTGATTATTGTGACCCACTGGAAATTTAAAATTCTCAAGCAGGAGAAGGCTAAGAAGTGAATTGGATTTTAATCGTCAGACACCCAAATAGGGTGCAGATTGCAAAATTAGCAGATATTATTCTGATTAATGGCCTCAAGCTGAAGAGAACAACAAGAAAACACTTACCTCAAACTAGAAAAAAGGAAAATACTTACCGTTTTTGAACCAAATTAAAGGGAAACCTAAGGAAAAGGACATTTAAAGGGACCACTCTGTCATGCCTGATGAAGGACAAGCCGCCCTCCGAAACGTTGCAACAAGGCAGAGTGAAGCAGGACCAAGTCGGCCTGAATTAAAGATAAATGAATCAACAGCTACAGGACCCGTGGAGTCCAATTTTTTGAACCAGCGCAGAGGTAATGCACCTTTGTGGCTTTTATAAGGTGAAATGTGGAGTTGGGAGGTGTTTTTCACTTTCTGGGGACTCTGAAGGCACATCACAGGACCGTGCACCAGTCTGGCTAACGCTAAGCTACGTAAGTCGTTAGCCAGTACTTTTCCCCTCCTCCTAACCAGCCAGCGCCGTGTGTGTCATTCTGGAGCTTTCCCTGGTGAGTGAGGACATCCTTACCTAGCTGCAACACCTAAACTTAACATCAGTGATTATTGTGACCCACTGGAAATTTAAAATTCTCAAGCAGGAGAAGGCTAAGAAGTGAATTGGATTTTAATCGTCAGACACCCAAATAGGGTGCAGATTGCAAAATTAGCAGATATTATTCTGATTAATGGCCTCAAGCTGAAGAGAACAACAAGAAAACACTTACCTCAAACTAGAAAAAAGGAAAATACTTACCGTTTTTGAACCAAATTAAAGGGAAACCTAAGGAAAAGGACATTTAAAGGGACCACTCTGTCATGCCTGATGAAGGACAAGCCGCCCTCCGAAACGTTGCAACAAGGCAGAGTGAAGCAGGACCAAGTCGGCCTGAATTAAAGATAAATGAATCAACAGCTACAGGACCCGTGGAGTCCAATTTTTTGAACCAGCGCAGAGGTAATGCACCTTTGTGGCTTTTATAAGGTGAAATGTGGAGTTGGGAGGTGTTTTTCACTTTCTGGGACTCTGAAGGCACATCACAGGACCGTGCACCAGTCTGGCTAACGCTAAGCTACGTAAGTCGTTAGCCAGTACTTTTCCCCTCCTCCTAACCAGCCAGCGCCGTGTGTGTCATTCTGGAGCTTTCCCTGGTGAGTGAGGACATCCTTACCTAGCTGCAACACCTAAACTTAACATCAGTGATTATTGTGACCCACTGGAAATTTAAAATTCTCAAGCAGGAGAAGGCTAAGAAGTGAATTGGATTTTAATCGTCAGACACCCAAATAGGGTGCAGATTGCAAAATTAGCAGATATTATTCTGATTAATGGCCTCAAGCTGAAGAGAACAACAAGAAAACACTTACCTCAAACTAGAAAAAAGGAAAATACTTACCGTTTTTGAACCAAATTAAAGGGAAACCTAAGGAAAAGGACATTTAAAGGGACCACTCTGTCATGCCTGATGAAGGACAAGCCGCCCTCCGAAACGTTGCAACAAGGCAGAGTGAAGCAGGACCAAGTCGGCCTGAATTAAAGATAAATGAATCAACAGCTACAGGACCCGTGGAGTCCAATTTTTTGAACCAGCGCAGAGGTAATGCACCTTTGTGGCTTTTATAAGGTGAAATGTGGAGTTGGGAGGTGTTTTTCACTTTCTGGGGACTCTGAAGGCACATCACAGGACCGTGCACCAGTCTGGCTAACGCTAAGCTACGTAAGTCGTTAGCCAGTACTTTTCCCCTCCTCCTAACCAGCCAGCGCCGTGTGTGTCATTCTGGAGCTTTCCCTGGTGAGTGAGGACATCCTTACCTAGCTGCAACACCTAAACTTAACATCAGTGATTATTGTGACCCACTGGAAATTTAAAATTCTCAAGCAGGAGAAGGCTAAGAAGTGAATTGGATTTTAATCGTCAGACACCCAAATAGGGTGCAGATTGCAAAATTAGCAGATATTATTCTGATTAATGGCCTCAAGCTGAAGAGAACAACAAGAAAACACTTACCTCAAACTAGAAAAAAGGAAAATACTTACCGTTTTTGAACCAAATTAAAGGGAAACCTAAGGAAAAGGACATTTAAAGGGACCACTCTGTCATGCCTGATGAAGGACAAGCCGCCCTCCGAAACGTTGCAACAAGGCAGAGTGAAGCAGGACCAAGTCGGCCTGAATTAAAGATAAATGAATCAACAGCTACAGGACCCGTGGAGTCCAATTTTTTGAACCAGCGCAGAGGTAATGCACCTTTGTGGCTTTTATAAGGTGAAATGTGGAGTTGGGAGGTGTTTTTCACTTTCTGGGACTCTGAAGGCACATCACAGGACCGTGCACCAGTCTGGCTAACGCTAAGCTACGTAAGTCGTTAGCCAGTACTTTTCCCCTCCTCCTAACCAGCCAGCGCCGTGTGTGTCATTCTGGAGCTTTCCCTGGTGAGTGAGGACATCCTTACCTAGCTGCAACACCTAAACTTAACATCAGTGATTATTGTGACCCACTGGAAATTTAAATTCTCAAGCAGGAGAAGGCTAAGAAGTGAATTGGATTTTAATCGTCAGACACCCAAATAGGGTGCAGATTGCAAATTAGCAGATATTATTCTGATTAATGGCCTCAAGCTGAAGAGAACAACAAGAAAACACTTACCTCAAACTAGAAAAAAGGAAAATACTTACCGTTTTTGAACCAAATTAAAGGGAAACCTAAGGAAAAGGACATTTAAAGGGACCACTCTGTCATGCCTGATGAAGGACAAGCCGCCCTCCGAAACGTTGCAACAAGGCAGAGTGAAGCAGGACCAAGTCGGCCTGAATTAAAGATAAATGAATCAACAGCTACAGGACCCGTGGAGTCCAATTTTTTGAACCAGCGCAGAGGTAATGCACCTTTGTGGCTTTTATAAGGTGAAATGTGGAGTTGGGAGGTGTTTTTCACTTTCTGGGGACTCTGAAGGCACATCACAGGACCGTGCACCAGTCTGGCTAACGCTAAGCTACGTAAGTCGTTAGCCAGTACTTTTCCCTCCTCCTAACCAGCCGCCGTGTGTGTCATTCTGGAGCTTTCCCTGGTGAGTGAGGACATCCTTACCTAGCTGCAACACCTAAACTTAACATCAGTGATTATTGTGACCCACTGGAAATTTAAAATTCTCAAGCAGGAGAAGGCTAAGAAGTGAATTGGATTTTAATCGTCAGACACCCAAATAGGTGCAGATTGCAAATTAGCAGATATTATTCTGATTAATGGCCTCAAGCTGAAGAGAACAACAAGAAAACACTTACCTCAAACTAGAAAAAAGGAAAATACTTACCGTTTTTGAACCAAATTAAAGGGAAACCTAAGGAAAAGGACATTTAAAGGGACCACTCTGTCATGCCTGATGAAGGACAAGCCGCCCTCCGAAACGTTGCAACAAGGCAGAGTGAAGCAGGACCAAGTCGGCCTGAATTAAAGATAAATGAATCAACAGCTACAGGACCCGTGGAGTCCAATTTTTTGAACCAGCGCAGAGGTAATGCACCTTTGTGGCTTTTATAAGGTGAAATGTGGAGTTGGGAGTGTTTTTTCACTTTCTGGGGACTCTGAAGGCACATCACAGGACCGTGCACCAGTCTGGCTAACGCTAAGCTACGTAAGTCGTTAGCCAGTACTTTTTCCCTCCTCCTAACCAGCCGCCGTGTGTGTCATTCTGGAGCTTTCCCTGGTGAGTGAGGACATCCTTACCTAGCTGCAACACCTAAACTTAACATCAGTGATTATTGTGACCCACTGGAAATTTAAAATTCTCAAGCAGGAGAAGGCTAAGAAGTGAATTGGATTTTAATCGTCAGACACCCAAATAGGGTGCAGATTGCAAAATTAGCAGATATTATTCTGATTAATGGCCTCAAGCTGAAGAGAACAACAAGAAAACACTTACCTCAAACTAGAAAAAAGGAAAATACTTACCGTTTTTGAACCAAATTAAAGGGAAACCTAAGGAAAAGGACATTTAAAGGGACCACTCTGTCATGCCTGATGAAGGACAAGCCGCCCTCCGAAACGTTGCAACAAGGCAGAGTGAAGCAGGACCAAGTCGGCCTGAATTAAAGATAAATGAATCAACAGCTACAGGACCCGTGGAGTCCAATTTTTTGAACCAGCGCAGAGGTAATGCACCTTTGTGGCTTTTATAAGGTGAAATGTGGAGTTGGGAGGTGTTTTTCACTTTCTGGGGACTCTGAAGGCACATCACAGGACCGTGCACCAGTCTGGCTAACGCTAAGCTACGTAAGTCGTTAGCCAGTACTTTTCCCCTCCTCCTAACCAGCCAGCGCCGTGTGTGTCATTCTGGAGCTTTCCCTGGTGAGTGAGGACATCCTTACCTAGCTGCAACACCTAAACTTAACATCAGTGATTATTGTGACCCACTGGAAATTTAAAATTCTCAAGCAGGAAGGCTAAGAAGTGAATTGGATTTTAATCGTCAGACACCCAAATAGGGTGCAGATTGCAAATTAGCAGATATTATTCTGATTAATGGCCTCAAGCTGAAGAGAACAACAAGAAACACTTACCTCAAACTAGAAAAAAGGAAAATACTTACCGTTTTTGAACCAAATTAAAGGGAAACCTAAGGAAAAGGACATTTAAAGGGACCACTCTGTCATGCCTGATGAAGGACAAGCCGCTCCGAAACGTTGCAACAAGGCAGAGTGAAGAGG
>NW_024044546.1:0-15249 GCF_014851395.1 Micropterus salmoides | reverse complement strand
AGCACAACTTTTCATCTTCAATGCCTTTAGAAGGCACAGCACAAATTTGAAGTCGGTCGGACTAAATCCTAGGAGGAGTTCGTTAAAGTACGAAGTGTGTAAATCATCCAAAATTTGACGTAAAATTCAAAATGGCCGACTTCCTGTTGTTTAGGGTATGGCTGAGAGCTTTTTTGTGCGTCTGGACAAGATACACGTCCCAGAAAATTCGTGCACGTAGTGAAACGTGCGGCGGGGGCTGCTTCGTTAAAGGTCACTTCCTGTTGCCAGCAGGTGGCGCTATGACTGTGGGTGAATGTCGGCATGTACATGTTTCAGGGCGGGACTCTCATCCTACATGTACTTTGGTCCAGATGTGAGCATGTACACTGAAATTACGACAACTTCCTGTGTCATGGCGAAGAGTTGATCTTTGACGCCACGCCACGGACACGCCCATTGTCGAAACTCGCAAATAGCACAACTTTTCATCTTCATGCCTTTAGAAGGCACAGTGGAAATTTGAGGTTGGTCAGACCAATCCCTAGGGGAGTCGTTAAAGTACGAAGTGTGTAAATCATCCAAAATTGACGTAAATTCAAAATGGCCGACTTCCTGTTGGGTTTAGGCTATGGCTCCAGAGACTTTTTTGTGCGTCTGGACAAGATCACGTACCACAGAAAATCCGTGCACGTAGGTGAAACGTGCGGCGGGGGCTGCTTCGTTAAATGTCACTTCTGTTGCCAGCAGGTGGCGCTATGACTGGGGTGAATGTCGGCATGTACATGTGTTCAGGGCGGGACTCTCATCCTAGATGTACAGTTTGGTGCAGATGTGAGCATGTACACTGAAGTTACAACAACTTCCGTGTCATAGCGAATCATCGATGCCACGGACACGCCCATTGACGAAAACTCAAATAGCACAACTTTTCATCGTCAATGCCTTTAGAAGGCACAGCACAAATTTGAAGTCGGTCGGACTAAATCACTAGGAGGAGTTCGTTAAAGTACGAAGTGTGTAAATCATCCAAAAATGGCCGTAAAATTCAAAATGGCCGACTTCCTGTTGACTTTAGGGTATGGCTTCTTGAGGCTTTTTTGTGCGTCTTGACATGATACATGTCCCCAGCAAATTTCGTGCACGTAGTTGAAACGTGCGGCGGGGGCTGCTTCGTTAAAGGTCACTTCCTGTTGCCAGCAGGTGGCGCTATGACTGTGGGTGAATGTCGGCATGTACATGTTTTCAGGGCGGGACTCTCATCCTACATGTACACTTTGGTCCAGATGTGAGCATGTACACTGAAGTTACAACAACTTCCTGTGTCATAGCGAAGAGTTGATCTTTGACGCCACGCCACGGACACGCCATTGTCGAAAACTCGCAAATAGCACAACTTTTCATCTTCAATGCCTTTAGAAGGCACAGCGGAAATTTGAGGTCGGCGGACTAAATCCCTAGGAGGAGTTCGTTAAAGTACGAAGTGTGTAAATCATCCAAAATTTGACGTAAAATTCAAAATGGCCGACTTCCTGTTGGGTTTAGGCTATGGCTCCAAGAGATTTTTTGTGCGTCTGGACAAGATACACGTACCACAGAAAATCCGTGCACGTAGGTGAAACGTGCGGCGGGGGCTGCTTCGTTAAAGGTCACTTTCTTTTGCCAGCAGGTGGCGCTATGACTGGGGTGAATGTCGGCATGTACATGTGTTCAAGGCGGGACTCTCATCCTACATGTACAGTTTGGTGCAGATGTGAGCATGTACACTGAAGTTACAACAACTTCCTGTTTCATTGCGAATCATCGACGCCATGGACACGCCCATTGACGAAAACTCGCAAATAGCACAACTTTTCATCGTCAATGCCTTTAGAAGGCACAGCAGAAATTTGACGTCGATCCGACTAAATCCCTAGGAGGAGTTCGTTAAAGTACGAAGTGTGTAAATCATCCAAAAATGGCCGTAAAATTAAAAATGGCCGACTTCCTGTTGACTTTAGGCTATGGGTTCTTGAGGCTTTTTTGTGCGCCTTGACATGATACATGTCCCCAGCAAATTTCGTGCATGTAGGTTGAACGTGAACGAGGGGCTAATTTTTTCCAATTTTCTAGGTGGCGCTAGCGAGTCATTTTGCAACGCCCATGTGCGAAACTTGTAGAATACGAAATTTTTCACCGGTTCTGACATGTTTGCAAATTTTGGTGAGTTTTCGAGTATGTTTAGGCCATGTCAGTTGAGCTACTTTGCAGAAAAAAAAATATATATATATATATTATATATATAATCCGAGCAAATTCAATAGGGACCTCACACGGTCGTGCTCGGGCCCTAAAAAAAAAATAATCCGAGCAAATTCAATAGGGACCTCGCACGGTCGTGCTCGGGCCTAATAATCCGAGCAATTCAATAGGGACCTCACACGGTCGTGCTCGGGCCCTAATAATTACAGTAAAATAGTATAACAGTGAGTTAAAATCAAACAGATTTTTTAATACCTTCAACAGCATGCAGCAAAATAAGAGTGTTCCAAATACTTTGCTATTGCTTGTCTTACAAACTTGCCATCATTATCACTCCAAAGCTGTAGCCTAGTCTTAAACTTGTGAGTCTTAAAACTTTAATCCTTCTAGAGTCTGTGTCTCTTCTTCTCTGTCCTCTCTCTTTCTGGTGTAGCATAGGCTGTCCAGGGTGAATTGAGGAATGTGCTCCACCCCCCGCACCTCCCTCTGTTTTCTCAACGAGTCGTGTTGGTGAGTCGTGTTACCCCTACCTCTGTTTTCTCAGTGAGGAGTGTTGTGTGTTTAACTGCCATCCTCAGGTAATCTTGTAGACCAGTTATTAACTATGGTTATCTATAACCCAGACTCCGGATGTTAAAAAACGGTCTGGTTTTATCAGACAGAGTTCGTGAGTTCGTTTTGAAACAGGAACCTATTTTTATCAGCCGGAGACAAGAGTTTGGAACTAAATAATAAACTGGTTGTACCAGAAGTAACGGCCCCAACCCTCATCAGTTATCTCCCACATGGAGAGCAGCACTCGGGTGTTTGTGTTTTTTTTGTTTTTTTTTCTTACTTCTATAAGTACCCTACCAGAAATCCAGAGGTCTTCACACTAGTGACCTGAAACCAGAGCGATGACCCTTCAAAGAGAACACGGTACGCATTCAGCCTTTCCTCCGCAACTTACCCTGCCTTAACCCCCTCCACATCCTCGACCTATCAGACCCCCATTAACTCCCCCCTCATGGAGCAGGTAGCCAACACTCCTCCCTTGCAACAGCAAGGGGGAAGTACGACTCAAAATATTGACCCTGTGGCACCTCAAGCAAGAGTCATATCACGACATAGATTCTGTAATTATGAAATACGCCAGGTGTTGCGCTTTCCTTCTCCAACCAATGCAGAGGGTGTAGTGGATTATGCTCAGTTTTACAATGGTACACTGGAGCAGGTAGATGCGATTTTACAACAAGCCTTGTCACACAGGAGACCCCAAGATGTGGTCCAGTTGGAGCTAAGAGGGGAAAATCTCCGTTATAATGTATCAGTTATCTTACAGGATGGTGATGTTGACAATTTAGCAGGTTTTGAAAGACTTTTGCTTCGCATTGTACAATCCAATTGGACCATTATGACAGATGGTGATCTAGAACTGGTTCTCCAAGTGATCACCTGCCCTACAGGCGCGGGTAAAAGAGCAATGGTGGATAAAATGTTACAAAGCGAAATCTAAAAAAAAAAACAACGCTTTCTGTACATTGTAGAAAACGAGGGGAATCAGTTGTGTTTCGCCGTCTCTCTGGCTCATCTTCTACATCCCCTCCTCAACGATAGACAGGCTCTCTAATGCGGTAGAGAGATTCAAAACAAAGTGGGAATGGATGATCAGACACCTGTAGCCTTAAGCGACATCACGCGATTTGAACGTGCTTTGGACTGCAAAATTGTAGTGTTTTATAGAGGAGACGACGATAGGGCCCTCTGTAAATTCATGACCAAAAGCCCAAGACAGAGTAAAACCCTATTTTTGTTTCTCTTTCAGAACCACTACTATGGTATAAAAAATCTAAAGGCCTTTCTGGGTTCCCCATATCTGTGTGAGTACTGTTACACAGGGTACAACTGTGTGCTGAGTCACCGATGCCCTGCTCATTGTTCCGTTTGCTATGACCCTACCTGTAATCAGAAGGGGTTCCAACCTGTTGTGTGTAAAGAGTGTAACAGACAAAGCACAAAGAGCCTACAGAGAGGCCCAGAGCCAAAAAATTTGCCAGCACGTGCTCGTTGTACAAAAATGTAACAAATGTGCACAGCTTTACTACTCAGCGATGAGTGGTGAAGGTAAACCACACACATGTCCTGCGGTGAAGTGTAAAATCTGTGGTGAGAATTTGACTCTGACGTTACAGATAAGAGTGAGATGCACCAGTGCTACATCCAGACACTACCACCTGAAACAAAACACACAGAAAAATTGGTGTTTTATGATTTTGAAACATACGTCAATGAAAATGCGTTCACATACCCTTTTTGGTGTGTACAAAAACGTTAGATGGCAAAACATGGAGCTCTCAAGGCAGAAATTGTGCCAACGAGTTTCTCATGCATTTCAGACGCCCTCTGTACAAAAATGCTGTGTTTATTGCTCACAATGCTCGAGGTTTTGACTCCTACCTACTCCTCAACGCTATGCTTGAACAAGCATTAAAACCCTCTTTGATTTTGCAAGGTTCAAAAGTCATCTGTATGACAGATCCTGATTTTAATCAAAAATACATTGACTCACTGTCCTTTCTTTCCATGCGTTTAGCAGATATGCCAAAAGCTCTCGGTTTCGATGACAGAATTAAAGGCTATTTTCCCCATAATTTTAGCTCACCTGCCCATATGACCTACACAGGACCCAAAAATGTACGGTACAGAACGCATGACGACGGTACAGCTGAAAGACTTTAACACCTGGTACGAGACGGCGCGCCGCGGTACATTTGATTTCATGAGAGAGGCCCGCCTCTATTGTGAAAATGATGTTGAGATTCTCGCAGAGGGATGCAAGCTGTTCAGAAAACAGTATATTGATGAAACAGCGGTTGACCCGTTTAGCCGTGCGACTATAGCATCTGCATGCATGAAAGTGTTTGTGACCAACTTCCTTCCTCCTAAAAGTTTGGCCATCCCCGACCCCGATAACTACACACACAGTTCAAAACGTATTCGAACGCAGGCATTCAGTGGTTCATGCTTTAAATGAGGGGGAAAAACAACTAGGAAAATACTTTGTAGATGGTTTTGCAGAGATCCAAGGTGTGAAATATGTATGGGAGTTTCTAGGATGTTTTTTCCATGGCTGTCCGAGTTGTTTCAAAGCTCATGAGACCAATCCTTTGACCGGCTACCCTTTTGAGTAGTTGCATTCGATGTGCGAGGAGAAATTACGTGAGTTACAGGCCATCCCAATGCTAAAGTGATTGTCATGAGAGAGCACACATGGACCCAGATGAAAAAATCACATCAGGGGTTAAAAGATTTTCTCAATCAGTATAAAGCTCCTCAACCTCTCTCACCCCGCGAAGCTTTGTATGGGGGTCGAACCTGTGCAGTAAAGTTGAGACACACTGCGGGTGCTAATGAAACGGTAGACTACTTTGATGTGACATCGCTGTATCCCTATGTCAACTGTAGCTTTCCCTATCCTTTAGGGCACCCAAAAATAATCTACAAAGATTTCAAAGAACCCCAAAGCTACTTTGGAATAATCAGAGCCAAAATCTGTCCACCACAGGGTTTATTTTTTCCTGTTTTGCCATATAGAACTGCTGCCGGTAAACTTGTCTTCACACTCTGCCGAACGTGCGCTTAACTTAATTTTCAGGAGGGTCCATGTCAACACAGTGATGAGGACAGAGCGATGACAGGGGTCTGGGTCACTCCTGAATTTAACAAGGCCTTGGAGATGGGGTATCGGGTAGCTGAGATCACAGAGGTATGGCAATTTGATAGACAGAGCGACTCAATTTTTGTTCAGTACATGCACACTTTTCTGAAGGGTAAACAGGAAGCTTCAGGTTACCCCCCTGAAGCCAAAGATCAGGCAGCCCGAGAAAAGTACATCAAGGACTATCAGACCAATCAGGGTGTTTTGCTGGATGCGTCTAAAATTCATCCGAATCCTGCAAAAAGACAAGTCTCCAAATTATGTCTCAACACATTCTGGGGGAAATTTGCACAACGCTCGAATCAGACACAGACTAAACTAATCACTGACCCTGAAGAGTTTTTTAACTTTATGTTTTCTGGAAAATATAAAGTTAAATACTGTTCCTTTGTCAACGACAAAACAGCATTGTTGCAGTGGAGTTATGGTGAGCAATGTATTGCCCCTCCAAACAAGGTAGACAACGTCTTTATAGCTGCTTTCACCACAGCTTATGGGCGTCTAAAGTTGTACAGTTATTTGGAGCAGCTGCAGGAGAGGGTCTTGTATTATGATACAGACAGTATTATCTATGTCACAAAAGAGGGGGAGAGATGGCTTGACCTGGGTAATTACATGGGAGATTTGACTGATGAGTTAGATGGTGATAGCATAAAAGAATTCGCGGCCGCGGATCCTAAAAGTTATGCATACCAGACTCGTAACAACAAAGTAGTACTTCGTGTAAAGGGTATCACTCAAACGCATGATTGTTGTGAACAAGTTAACTTTAACAGTGTCAAACAGTTGGACAATGAGTGTCATCATGTTGACTCAAAATGTATTTCACCGTGGAAAGCACAGTAGGACAATTAGTTTAAATAGTAACTATTTGGTTTTGTTTAAAAACCCTCGAGATAGATTACAGATGAGTATATTAGCTCAACAAATATTTCCCGGACGAAAAGCCTTTTTCTTGTTGCCCAGAAACTTACAGACTAAGATCAGGAGTACTGCCCCACCAGTGGCCTGTTGTCTATCTTCCCAAATCAAGTCCTGATCCAACATGTCAGCACGTTTAAAAAGGAATGCGCCTTTACTGAGGGCTTTATGTCACGCCACGCCTCTAAAGCGTAAAGATATTCTCAACAATTGCTCATCGGACTTTCTTCAGTCTTTGTGTGAACTCTCTTTGAATCTTTTAAAAGGAAACATTCCTATGACCTCAGCTCAATATAACAAACTCAAAAAACAAAAGAAAATTATAAGGTTGCTGGCTAATAAAAAAACAAGTCTTAAAACCAAACATAAGGCTCTGACAAAACAGTCTGGAGGCTTTCTGTTACCTCTTCTTTCAACAATCCTTCCTGTCATTTTGGGAGGGGTAATTAATAGTGTCAGAAAATGTTTTTGGTGACGCCTCAGCAACTAAACCGGCTGAATCATTCTGTACCATCTGCATCCAACGCTGAAACAATGAGACATACGGTAGAAAATGATTTGGATGAAAAAATGAGGGCAATACTAAACGAGGATGGTATGACGCTTATGAAAAAATTAAGAAATACAATGCCCTGCTGCAAAGATACCTAGCTCTGGTCAAACAAGGAGAGAAGGAAGAACGCCACATTACTCTGACAGTAGCTAAAGATTCTGAGGCACTGAAGCAGCGAGTAGAAGGAGAAGAAGAAGAAGAAGAAGACAAGAAACTGGATGAAACAGCAAGGGAGGTTGTACAAAACTTGCCGGCTCGCTATCGTAACAATGCACAGTACATCATAAAGAAATTAACCAAGAGCCGAGGTGGGTGGACTCCCAGGGGAGAGTTTGTGTATAACGGAGATGTTGTGAAAGGTTCACACCTGCTAGACTTGTTAAAAGTCTGACCGTCTCCCTTAAAAAATCCCAGCCTCCTAAGGGTTGGACAGGTTTTTTGAATACTTTGTCAGAACTCAACTTCCCTTTATCAATGATGAGACCCTCAAGCTCGAGAGCAATATAGGCAACTTCAAACGTTAGGACTCCGGGAAGATGAGGAGGAGGTGATGTCCCTCCCGATAAAGAGGGGAAGAAGGAAAAAGCAGACACCCTGTGCCCCTCGCAGGGATGGAGAGGATGATGAGACACCGCCCTTACTATTCAAGAAGGGAAGAAAACACAGACGAGCATCTTTAACCCCCCAGTGGGAAGAGGTGGAAGCCTCGCCACCCTCAAGAAGAGAAAAAAGAAAGAAACTCACGCCCCTTGCTCCACGATGGCTTAATTTTAACCCATAATAAAAACGATTCAAGCTAAAGTTATTTGTCTCAAGATTCATCTTTATTTATAACTTGTAACAGTCTTTGAACATTTGTAAAGAACAAACTGTGTGGTGAAAAGATGCGGCTCTTTGTTGCCTCATACAACGTTGATATTTTTTCACAAAATTTGATACCATAGAATCATTTCTTGTAAAATCATCATGATACAAAGACAGCACATTCTCAAAAGATAGACCGCAGGCTCGATGACACAAATAGAACACACAATGCTGACCACATGTGGTAGACAGTGTATGCTGAAACTGATGTGTATGATATGAAATGGTTTCACAGCATTTTTTTAAAAATTCCAAGATACTTTTGGGGTAATGTGAAAACTCTGGTGAGAATCCAAAAGAATCAAAAAAGCTAGCTTTCTGACCTTCCTCAAGAGTGAGCGCCAACCAGTGCTCCCCAGGCTCGTGTGCAGGGTGGGTGTTAACTATCATGTAAGCAGGTAGTCTAAAGGACTGTCTCAGTAAAGGTAACTGATCCGAAGCCCACACGCCACAAAAGGAATCTCCAAGTAAATGTCGCAATATTCCTTCCAATTCATGGTTGTTCATATTGCCTTAGTAATAGTCCACCAACACTTGTCGTTTTGAATTTATTTCCAGAATAGATTCGTAACACGTGTAAACAATGAGAGTTGTGGTATGAGGTAAGGGCACTCGGAATCTCATTTCAAGTCTTAAACTCCCGTTGGAAATGGTTGACAAAGCGTCGCTGTCTTCACTGGCATTGAGGTTGAAAACAAACAAAGAGTAACCTTGCTGAAATTCTTCCCGGTTGATGCTCAGAGGTAAATCTTTTAGATGTCTCCCTGTGGCGGTAAACATATTATAAAATTCTCGGACAGACAACCCGTGGTTAAATTGAGGCTGGAAAGCTTTGGCTGGGACTTGTCTCCCGTCCTGACACAATGCCATGTATTCTACATCATTGTGTATAAAATTGAAGGGTGACAGGTCTCTCTTTCCTGTGAAGGCTTCGTGGTTTACCATGGCAATAACTAGATATTTAGGTAACGTTCCTAGGAAGAGATTTTCTTGGTTGCATATCCGTGAATTTGCGGGTATAGAATAGGTTTTGACATTCACACGGAATAAGGGGTAGAGGGCATTGCCCCTCATTAAGGCCGATGCATGACCTAATCGCACTGCTGGGGATACAGTGACTTTCTTAACAAACAGAGAGGTCCCCAGTATTTTTAATCTGTAAGTACTGGCAGCCCCAGCCATGAGAGAAAAGGCATCGCTAGCCCTGGTTAGCTTAATTCTTAAATCCACAGAGTTCAGGAGAAGCCTCTCGCTGAAAAAAATGTCACTATGAAGAGGGCCCAACAGGTGTACCTCCTTAGATTCTTCACTGAATTGAGCTCTCTGTACTAATCCTTTGTTTGGCCCATCATCTATCACAACTGAGTCCATAGACCCCGCTGTGTCTTTGTAAAATAATCCGGCGGTGAACTGGCTTTTTAGAGTATCTTCAGAATAGTTGAGCAGGGTTTCGATCATTGCTCTGTAGGGGTGCGTAGCACTGGACTGTGAAATCAGTCTATCTCCCAAAATAACGTCGCATTGGTTGAAGATTGTATTTAGGGGATAATTGATGAGACCCACAGAGGCATCATCAGCCAGGTCTGATCCATCCGCATTCGTAATTTTCAAACGCAGGTGTAACAGGGTGTCGTTCAAATCCAAATATTTTTCCCCATCACCGGGGATAAAGAATTCAACGGGACCTCCATCAGTAATGGCTGACAGAGGCATGACTTCTGTGTAAATCTTTTCATCGATGGAGAGCTGTATCATAGGAGCTGAAAATAAATCCAATTCCCCCATAGTGCATTCGGCCGATTTGTGATGTAAAAGAGCCATCTTTTCTAAAATATATCAGAGGCCCTTCTGCTAGTGTGCTTCCTCTTGGTCTTACTTTTTTCAACTAATCTTTTTCTTTTTGTATGCCCTGCTTTTACACGCCGCCCTGGCGGTCTCTTCCTTGCTCTTCGAGCCAACACCATCATGCTGCCTGATCCTTCTTGAACACCTTGGGCCGAGCGATCACCTAATTTACCAACGGTGTGGGTTATCACCTCTGAGGCTATGTTTTTAGCGGCTGATTTAAGATGAGGCTTAGCAATGGCAAAACCTCTTTTCATCAGCGGCGCAAGAAAACGAAATAATTTTGAGAATATAGACCCTATGCTTCTCCCGTACATCACGGGAGCCCCGCTAAAACCGCCCCCTACTTAATTTTCATAATAGCTCACAAAACGGTGAGGATCGCGGGTATGGTGTATCATTTTGTCACAGAAGATGCAAAGTTTTTTGAAGGTCTAAAATGGAGTTTCACAATAGTCTTTCCAAAGGTAAACTTCACCGGTGTATTTTGATCCGTTTTAATCTCTATGTGAATGTTTTCAATGTGATTCTTGATCACTGGAAGGTAGCAGGGGGGATTAAAATATTGTGTGATGACGTCCCCGTATGTTCCTTGTATATCGATCGTTCTCAAGAGCGGAGCATATGTATCGCCAACCAGCTGATGTCGAACCAGATCACTGTAGACATATAGATGGGACATACCAGCTTTTATATCTGCTGGGTAGGGTGCCATCCTCTGATTGAACTGTAACCATTTCCCCGGTTCAAACCCCAACATGTAAGCAACAGGAGGATAAAAACGGAGGTGAAATTGCCCCCCTGCCTGAAATTCAAATTTCTTTTGAATGGTACTAAAGAGAAAATAAATATCGGAGCCAATTTTTCTAAGAAATGCATGCAGCTCGAGCCTGAGCTGTTCTATGTTGTGATAATATCCTCCCCTAACCTCTGACAGTGGACCTCACTGTCTGACTCTCCTTCTGAGGGTTTATTCCTCCAATCAAAGTAGGCATCCCCATTAGATATGTTAAACCAGGTATGCGGATATGAAATCTCTGTCAAGGCCACTTGCCACCTTTCAACCACTGACACTTTTAAGTCACTGGCCGTTGCAAAATGATTAATACCTTGTTTTGTCATTAATCTTTCAAAAGTCTTGTTAAAGAATTCTTTACCCGCATCCGTTTGTAACTTTTCAGGGCTCCGGCTCTTTTAAAATAGACTCAAATGCCTTGGAGACCTCCACCCCTGTTTTTTTCTTCAAGGGTCTAGCATATGCCCGTTTGGAAAAAACATCAATTACTGTTAATAAATAATTAAAGCCATCATTGTGTTCAGCCAAAGCCTGCATATCGCAAAGATCCGCCTGAAACTGATTTAGGGGTTGTGGTACAAAAACTCTATTTCTTACAAAATGTATCCTGGCAGGTTTATGCAAAGTATATGAATCCTGCTCAGATAAAAAATCTTTGACGCATTCTACATTTACTTTTTTTCCCATTTTATCCTGTAATGCTCTATGGAGTCTGTCTACTCCGCCAAAACTAGCCGGATGTGATGGATTATAATACACTTTTTTCATAATTCGTTTTCAGACATGTTTCTGCTGCTCTCTTTGAGGGTATTTGAAAACAACAACGGGATACAAGGGTCTTTATGATTTTTATTATTATTAGTTTTCACAAACATCATCCTCTCGACACAGTCAATACACTCCCTCCTACAATATGGTAAATATTATTATGCAATCTTATCACTTCAGTCAAGGTCATTTTTATTTATTTTTTAAATTTTTTTACACAATAACTCCAAAATCAACAATATGTAACATATTTTCTACAATAATTACCCATTATGAATTAATTTTTCCCTTCCAAAAGTCCGCAACTTCATTCATCTCCTTGATCTTGGCCTCATCTTCTCCGATCAACATGTCATACAATTTGTCAATTTTCTCACCGATGCATCGTGTCATTTTGAGGTTGTGAAGAAAGGCCTCGGTAGCACCATGGACCCTGTATACAGACACGTGGATGTTTCGCGCATGAAGCGCCCGTTGAATGGTAGCAATGAAACGATCCGTCCAGGGCCGCTTTAACACCTCATCATAATGCCGCCGGAGGAAGTAGTCAGGCATGTCAAACAGGCACTCGTGTTGCATCTGGCTCGGGTGTTCCGTCTTACAACCGTTACAAATGGAACTTCTATATCTATATAGAACTTTCTTCAGCAGTCGAAGCACCACAGTTTTCACTGTGTTCACAAACACGGCAGAGAGCACCCCGTCAGGCTCATCTGTTCTTTTGGGAGAGTCTGGTGGTGAGGCGCTCGGAGTCGAGGATGTCGAAGAAGGAGAAGAGGGCCAGTAGGGTGATGGAGGTGGTGAAAGAGGGGAGATGCAACCAGAGTCCGTGTCTAGCATGAAAGGGGTCACTGGCAGCCCTGCTAGTGGTGGTGGTGAAGCAGAGGGACTGGAAGTGGTGCCCTGGGCCTGCTGTGTTGCTGCTGCTGATGCAGGATTAGTATCGGGGCTCTCATGCTCTCGATCCGTACACCACCAAGTAGGCATATTGCTCATGCTAAATTGGGTCATCACCAGATGTGTTGTAGAAGGGGTAGTTGTCTCCTCTGACCCCGGATGTGGTAGAAGAGGTAGAGAGTTGCTTTTTCTATGAGTCTGCTGGCTCGAAGACATGGTATTTCAGATTTAGTCCTCCTTTAAATTGTGTTTTCTTAGGGGCGGGCTTAGGGGGCGTTGTTGGAGGAGGAGTCTTCTGTGAACGTTCTGGAGTCTTTTTCATTTGCAGAATCTCCCAGGAGGTCTGACTTTTTTGAAGAGATCTTTTAGCTTTTCTGCTTTTTCAAACATCATTTCCATCCAAACCTCGACAGGTATCCTTAATGAAGTCTGAAACACGCCACATTCAGTATTGAAATATTGCAAGACAAATTCATCCAAGGCTTCATCTCCTTCACTTCTGATGGCTTGCACGGTAGAACCATCTACCGGAAGCTGAGCTTTTTGTCTCCCAAACACTACAGGAAACAATTTTTTTAGGAACAAACACGGGTGGAACTTCCTGCTTGATTCTCACAGTTGTTTGAGTCTGCTTGTCTTTTGTAGCAGGTTCCTCGGACGTCGCGGCTTTGAGATTGTTTAAAACCAACAGAGTCAGCACAGCCCAGTCCGTTGATGTGAGCGTTGCTTTTGCTGTGAGGGGTCCAAATGTTTCACCTTTCTCCAACTGGTAAAAACAAAGTTCGTTTACATCATAATTGAATGCATACCCCCAGACACGTCCTGAATCTAAATTCCATTCCTCATGAAGTGTATCGGGGGGCGGCGTCTGGATCCGACTCAAGTACAACACTCGTTTCTTTGGGGCTCCTCCTGGGGTTGAGTTTTGATAACTCGTTACAGGTGTCTGGCTGATCATCTTCGAATTGGCTGCTCTCTTGCTCATCTTTAGGTTGTTTTGGAATAGTTTTGTTATATGTTTCTGAATGACTAAATGGACTCCTTTTATTTTCACAGACTCCCATCATTGGTCTATGGTAACCCCTCCTAGTCTCTTATCATTGGCTCATGGAAACTCTGCCCACCCCCTTATTTTGTATGTGATGGCATGTGGGAGATAACTGATGAGGGGTTGGGGTCGTTACTTCTGGTACAACCAGATTATTATTTAGTTCCAAACTCTTGTCTCCGGCTGATAAAAATAGGTTCCTGTTTCAAAAACGAACTCACGAACTCACGGAAATAGCTGTCAAAAATGAGTTTGATGGAATGTCATGTCTACTTCTCTCTAAGGTGATTTACTCAAAATACAGTGAAAGTAACTCTGAGAATCGCAAGGCACTATTCCTTTCCAGCATTTTCAATGACAGAAAAAGAATCTTCAAATCATTAATGAATGCATTAAAACTTGGTGTAGCTTTTAAAAATCTACACTTATGAATATAAATTATAAATTATTTTGCTATGAAGAAGATATTATTACACAAAACCTCAATGTCTTTGTTTTCCGTAAAACAACCAAACTTCACCTTATGGTAATCAAACACAGGTATTACATTCTTTGTACCTAACCAATCAAATATTTTGTCCCACAACAATTTAACGACATTACAGCTGTAGAAAAGATGTTCCTGATATTCAGTATATATCAGTCTGACAAAACGTACAAACATTACAATCTAAATTAAATTACTTACTCTTAGGAATTCATTACATGGATAAATATCATTAATTGTTTTGAAATGAACCTCTTCATTTTAGGAAACAACGGAAATGAAAAATCTAGTTCGAACCTTGACAGTGTCTACTCTTGAAAGTCTTTCAGACAAAACCTTTATTTTCACAGGTAGAGGAAAACAGTCTTTTCTCATCAATGACCTCAAAAATTTGTTATCACATTTACTATCTAAGAAATTATACTTATCCACAAAGAGATTAGCAGATGTAGGTATCACAGCAGAGTATCGTAACATTCCTTTTATCTGGTTTATCAAAGCCTTAGGAATGGCATTGAGTACTATGGAATATTGTCTAATTGAGCAATCCAAATTAAATTTTGTTTTAAACTCATCATGACATACATACAACATATTCCCATATTCATCCATTAGATGTATTATAGCCCACACTCCTTTTTCCATCCAATCTATATAAAATTGTGTTTTCCTCTTGTGTAAGATGTACCTGTTGTTCCATATTGTAGCCTTATGAGGGGAAAAATTATGCTTATACATCATTTTACAATACAGTAATACCTGCATATGATAATCTGATAACTTAAATGGCAACTTTGATGGGTCAAAATCACATTTTGTATTTGATCAGAATCTTTCAAAAAGAGTACTGTGTCATCTGCTAATTGTGTTATTATCAAGGGATTACCCATAACATCCAATGGTTTTATAGTTTTATCAGTTTTAATATACACTGCTAACAGCTGTTAAAATAAAAAGAAGAGGACTAACTGGGTCTCCTTGTCGTATTCCCCTTTCAACATTGAATCTCTCCTTGCATTGAAGTTCCTGTAGGAAGTGAGACTGCACTTGTTATACCTTGTACAACATAGCCTAAATAGATTTTTTCCCAAACCCAAATATTGTAGTGTGTAAAATAAAGGGGTGTTCCAATCTGTCAAAAGCTTAAAAAAAA
>NW_024044545.1:0-24498 GCF_014851395.1 Micropterus salmoides | reverse complement strand
CAAGTGCAGTTCAAGGATATCAATATAAACACAGTCTATTTACCATGAGTATGACAGAAGTGAAAATGAATGTTGGAAAAATTACAGACATGAATTATTATGCAGATTAATTTGTTGTCAACAAATCGAGAATAAATAAATTGTGGTAGTCATCATCTGGTGAGTAAACACTGATCCACACATGACGCAAACTTTATGATCCTCTAGTTCAAGCTACATTAAAAGCTCCCTGTGGAGTTATGACCATTAGTAGCACTATGGAGCAGCGTTTTGCAAGTGGGTCCCCCATTTGTTTGTTTAATGCTCACGGGCATGATACACAGTCCTGCCTTTTCCTGTATTTTCAAACTACAGTGGAAATCACAAGGGAAATAAGCCTGGTTTTACTGTGTTTTCACCCTCTGATTTTTACAGTGCAGTGTGATGGGTTTTAACCATCAAATAAAGTCATTTATCATCATTATGGTAAATAACATACCAAGAAGTGAAGAAGCAGTGAAGAAGACGACTAACAAGCTAGCAAACATGGATGTACATGTTTAGCAAATTAAGATTTGTTTTTTTAATCTCTCTTTAATCGTCTTTGCAAATCTTTAACAAGGAAGGAAATGCATTCAATACACCTCAAGGATGGACACAATGTGTTTAAATAGGAAACCCTGAATTTAAACAGAACTTTTGTTTGTTTACAAAAAAAACTCCACAGGCCACTTTTAATATCAGATAACAATCCCAGAAAAACAATGTAAAGGCTCCCAATGCAAAGCACTGAGACACTGAGAACAGACATTCTACAAAAGGCATGTTAAAATCTTCAAAGGTCAGGTATCAATAAAGCAGCTCAACCATTCTAATTAAGTCTCCATTCCATACCCTTTCAGCTAAATGTGAAATGTACAGCTAAACCACAGTCTACAGTGAGTCTTCAAGGCTGCAATTTAAGTAGCTAGTGGAGAAAAATCCCCTCTTAAATTAAGCTTTCTCATTTTCTGAATTGAGTTGTGTAGTGACAACAGACTGTTGGCGGGTTCATTTGCCATCCAGGTTGATGAAAATGTTTGGTCCGGCACACTTTTCACATCACATCAGATCAAATGCAATGGAAAGAGGACCCCCCCCCCCCCCCCCTCGTCCCTTCTGTCACAGCGTAGAGCTGACAGCTGGTTCCAATAAAACACGCACACACTAGACTGTCAAATGTGCGAGCGAGAGAGAGACACGCACAAGCTTGAATTTGGGCCTCTGCTTATTTTTGCAGACTATCTGATTAATCAAACGTGCAGTTTTCTGCTTCCCAAACAGTTTTAGTGTTATAGTGGGGGCAATCAATCATTTCACTGTCAAATCTCTGGAAGGAAGTGAAAACGGACAAATGGTGGTGTGTGGTGTCAATCAATACAGAAGCCTCTTCCTCCTCCCCCCCCAACAACAGGAAAGAGGGAATCAAGACTTTTCACATCAATATATATTTTTACTCTATCTGTCTATACAGCTTGGTTCTCAGGCTAGCTATCTTTCTGGGGAAATAACTTAAATCATCTGTGAGTTTGCTCAAAGTTGTAAGAACTGGATGTTTTTTCATTCAGTGAGGACAGCAGTTGTAATATATACCTGTCAAAATCTGAAAATGAAATACAGGCTATGTTAACTTTCATTTATTTTATGTAATTTTGATTTGACTGTGTGTGCGTGTCAAAATATTTGGCATCACAACACAAAACTGAGGTTTGAGTGGTCATATGGGCAATAAAAGTAAATTGACTTTTTCTTGGAATTTCAAAAAATGAGAAATTGCTGTAATTACACCAAGAGACTCTGCACCCAATGTTATATCCGTATTCTAGAAAGTGCCAAATACCAAGGCATTCCTCAGACCTGGGTGCAAATAACAACCCTATTCACGAGATCATCATTCTTAAAATTCTGCATCTAACTCAACTTAATTCCTGATTACATCAGTGTGTCATTCTGACACCTAACCAAGATGTATATCACTGCTGTATAGTGGAGCACTTCTTCAGCATGTCAGCCAGCAAGCCTCAATTAAACCTCCAACAGCACAATGGAGGGACAGAGAGGGAATATCTGTTAATCTAATTTAACGCCTCATGTAATCAGAGTGCTCATTTTTTATTGGCAATTGGGGGGGGGGGGGGTTTAGAACACAAAGAGCTAGAGCGGACAGACCCAAAATAAGAAAGAGCTAAGAAGTAAAATTTAAAAAGGACAGGTTGACTGAGAGCACATCTTGGTGCTCACATGCTCAATTTCTAGTATATATGGAGGACATACAGCGATGGTAGCCACAGAAATATATTCATAAATATAACGTTTAAGTTCAGTTGTAAGAAATGTGTAATGATGTCCAAATAAAGAGACATCCCCAATTTCTGAGTACTCCATTTTGTGAGCACTCATCTCCATCTAGTGCCATTTCTCAAGTATGGCAACACTGAATTTTACAATGAAATCTTAAAGCCGAGGTTACACCCCCTCCCCTACAGGCCTACTTCCAAAGCTACTCCACCAAAACACACTTGAATGTGCTGCTAGGTAGGGAGGTAGACAGACAGGTAAGCCTAAAATAAATGGTCTCACTTCAACATTTCATATTTCTTGAAATACATTAATGACATCTTACCATCCAGCAGACAGTCAAAATGAAGACACTGCAAATACTCTCTCTCTCTCATAAAGCCATTCAGAGGAGTGGCCCAGCCTTCAGCCAGCACCTGCACCCACTGCATGTCCACCTGAGGATCATCCACACAATCACATACAGTGTGTTACATACTGAGCAACAACGCTGTCAGTGCCCAATCCGTACTGCCTGCCGGATCCGTTGTGCACATGCGCAAAAGTGGTTCAGTTAAAGAAGGTTACCGCAAATCTGCCTTTTCAAAATGATCCAACTAAATCATTCAAATCAAAAATTCAAAATGTTTTTTTAATCAGTGGGGATGATTAGATTATTAGACGAGACTGTTCACTATGATGTAATAGGAATATACTTAAGATATGAAAAATCTTATTCAACAGCACATTTTAATTTCTAACAATGACAACAATCTAACAATGTAGCAACACAAAGGAGGCTAACCCTAGCTGCTAGCACATTCGCCGTCATGCATACAATCACTGACTTAGGTTTAGGCACACAACCCTGTGATGGTTAGAGTAACGGGCTTGGGGGAGCTGTCAACGGCTTTTATACTAATACTAGCTAGTTACCTAGACAGGGCGTCGCATACAGATGCGCACAGGGGCATCTCATACGGACACTAAAGAGTACCTTTTGCATCAAACAATTCTTTGTCAGCCTTTCTGAAAGTGTCAGTATTTGACGCCCTGTGATAAGAAACTTACAACAACACACATGTAATTATGAACAGGCACATTTGTCGTAACCTTCTTTGATGGACAGGACCCCTTTGGTGCATGTGCAGATAGGGATCCGGCAGGCAGTGCGGATTTGGTACCTACAAACGTATCATATATGTAGTTCAAATTAAAAGGATATATACAAATGTAGCAGTTGCTTGCTCAATGGTTAATAACTGCTCTGTATACACAAATGCAAATATATACAATAGACAAAGGCTATCAGTTGTTATTTAGCTTCATTTCTTTATTAAGATTGATCAAAATGAAAAGTGAAAATCAGAAGCACCTTCCCAATCTGTACAGCAGGCAGAGTCTCTGCATCAGCCTTAGCCAGGTCCAGTTTATTCTCCTGAACGTACAGCTCTTTCACTTCATAAGATGCATCGACAGGAACTATATCCTGCAAAATCAAAATAATGTGAAATGAATTGTTAGAAATAGATCATTACAAAACTTTCTGCATAATCAAGACTATCGTAAAGGTTTACTTATCCCTAAAGAATAATCATTTTACTTGACGTCAACAATCATACAAATATGAAGCTTCACTGCCCCCTAGTGACCAACGGCAGAACAATTTCACATTTTTATGAATCGTCTGAACTTCAAGCCTCTGGCCATCTCTGAAACGGTCGCACAAATATTCTTTGAAGGGTGCATAGCCAAAAAAGACAACAGCAGCTGATTCGAAGAATGATGCACATATTTTAAAACATGTCAATTCAGGACATTTCTTCCTCTCACCCTCTCCTGAAGCAGGTCAATAAAGCTGCTGTATGCACTCATTCACACTGCAGGAGTCGGTCTTCAGCACCAGCTCTGGAGCCTCTGGCTTCTCGTACTCAGAGTCAATTCCAGTAAAACCTGATGAAATAAACGGTATTAAATGCACAGTCAGAGCTTTATCTTCTATACAAAAAATGACATGAAAAGCTTATTTCTCTTCCATTTCCATTTTTGTATGGATTTGAAATGATTTACGGAATAGGTATCCTGTCACAATGCCTAAAACATCAGAACCTGTAACCATTTTTTCTTCTCTTGTAATAACCTTTAATCAATAATCATCACACAAAAATGATTAATAACTACTTTTCCATACTTCATCCAGAATCAAGAATTACTACACGAGTTTCTTTAATGGTTTAAGTGGGATGCAGCCAGGAAAATGCAATTTAATGAGAAAACCGTGATTTAAATTACAATAAATCAAGGTAGAGATTCAGAGAACTGATCGGGACTGATTTGCATTCCATTAATAAACAAATGTCTCCACTACTGACAGACAGAAGGGAGACTAATCAAAGGCCAATCTGCAGAAATGACACACAACGGGGAAAACTGGGTTAACATCTCACGCTTGTGAGATCTTATGTGATAAGAAACACTTCCTCTATCAGTGTTGCATCAGTTTCATTGTCACTGTCATGACATTTCTGTGTCATATCATAAGCATTAGCACTGGGCGTTATATAAAGTCACAGAAAAAATATATATATATATATAAATAAACTTGTCTTCTGGACTTTCCCTCCCGTGGTTCCGGTCACAGCAGCAGCTGCGCCGCATGTTGAGGAGGCGTGTTGACGATGTAGCCTATTAAAATAAAAGCAACGAGGTAGCTAATGAATGACATCTCCCTGGTGTGTTCACTGTCGCTTTACCTGGTCCGCTCTTGTAAAATATCCACTGTGGCGCGACTTCTAACATAACTCTGTTTCTCTGAAAAGTGCTACAATGTGTCGCTTAACCAGGACGGCCCGCCGAAATAAAGTGTCTTCAACAGTGTCGACCGGCACTGTGTCTCCCCCCACATTGTTAGAGAGTTTGTGAGTAGATGGCTGAGTGCAGATGTAGAGGGAGGGATGGGGCTGCACGGTGAGGGAGAGAGAGGAGCAAACGCTGGCAGGAAACAAAATGATTAACTCAACATCAAACTATAATCGGTATAAACAGTATTTTATGTCTTTTGAAATTATATCGGTATACCTCATTATACCAATATACCGCCCAGCCCTAATAATTATTAGCACAAACAGAAAGTGTAGACAATTATGGTAACAGCAGAAGTCACACTCATCAAAATGTAAATGCATTGCGAGTTACAGAGTAACTCAAAAAACAAAGTTTTAGATTTGCCCTCTGTTTTGTGTTTGACAACAAAGTATCATATGGAAGTACAATTTCGCTGAATCTCTTTAAGGTCCGGGGGGTCAGAGTACTATGTAACATATGTCACTATATGTCAGTCCAAGTATGAACCCTGACTGTCCTGATCAAATAACCAGGCCTAGGATCTACTGACGCACTGCACATGAAAAGCATTACACAGTACTCCACCTCTTATCTCCCCGGCTCGGGCTCTCTTGTACAGCCCCTTCACATCTCTCTGCTCACAGACATCCAGGGGAGCATCCACAAACACCTCAAAAAAAGGCAGCCCTGCAGCCTCATGGATCTTCCTGGCATTAAGGCGATCCTGACAGACAAGAACCAAATACACAGTGAGACATGATTTAGCAATGACTTAGGGAAAGACAGCCATGTTATTAGGCTCATTGGGTTTGGTTTTTACCGACCAAAAATGCTTTCTGCTGCAAGAGGGTGCCATTCACCGCAGTAAATAAAATCCTATAGCAGCAAGCAAAGCTCAGAATTGGCTTCCCATAACAGACAGTAAAAGTAAAAAGAGAAAACACAAATAAGCTGCTAATCATGCACTACAGTCCTTCACTGTAATTAGAAAAATAAAGAGTTGTCAATATTGTAAAGAACTTGTAGTAAGTAATTAAAATCTTATTTTAGTTTATTTTTTTCTTTATTCAAAATTACAATTGATAAATTCACGTTTGTAAATAATAACTCAAGTCAGCCTGGTATGTGTAAAATTCATAACTTCCAAATTGGAAGGGGCCTTAAATCAGATCAGAATACTTTTCAGAAATACTTTATTGGTCCCCGAGGGGAAATTCTTTTCTTCAATTTCAGCAGGATAATGATGATGATGAGACACATGATCAGTAATTATTATTAACAAAGATCATTAAGTAATCCAAAAACCAATGTGAAATGTACAGTGCTGTAAAAGCATTAGCCTGGTAGTGCTAATTCCCAAAATAGACCAAAACGATTCACAGAAGGGACAGAATTTTTCCAAATATGGTCCAATAAAGATTATATAACAGAATGAGAGCCAAATTCACTTGAGACTCGCAGGCCAGCAACATTTATCCCTGTCTCATTCCACTCTGGTGCTTTCATTGGAAAGTCACTTACCCTGCTGTAGGGAGAGATGAAGCTGGCGATACAGACCAGACCAGCATCAGCAAAAAGCCTGGCCACCTCAGCAATGCGTCTAATGTTCTCTTCACGGTCCTCTGGGCTGAAGCCCAGGTTTTTGTTCAGCCCCTGACGGATGTTGTCCCCATCCAGTGTGTAGCAGGGGATACCGTGACACACCAGGTACTCCTCCAGAGCCATGCTCACTGTGGTCTTCCCCGCACCGGACAAACCTTTGGCACGGAAGGAAACAGCATTATGAAACAGCTATAAGATGGATATACATATGCAGAAATGATACCTTGAACTTTGGTTTTGTAAATCAAACCTGCTGACATGTCATAACCTACCACTCAGCCAAACGGTGCATCCTCTGAACCCTCCTCTTGTGCCCACAACCTGCCCACGCTTGTTTCGACTGACATGATGAGCTTGATAGGTGACATTAGTTGCACGCTGCATTCCCTGAAATGACACAGATTTACTATAAATTAACTCGCATTACATAATTATACAATCTTATAAAAACTTTTTTTAACCAAATTAAAAGATAGGTCAAGTCTAAGAAACTTAAGTTGTCAGAAAGCATCTTTAAAGTTGCTTTAAAAATTTTTCAGAAGTGTGTAGGTTATTCTATATTATGAAGAAATATTATATTATGTTTATATTCTCAATTAGCTATTTTGTTTACAGAATGTCAACAAATAATGAATAATATCAATTATAATTTTCCATATCCCAATGTGATAACATCAGAATCAGCCAAGTAGGTCTATGTGTACACATTGACTTTTCCCAGACAATTCCAAGAACAATTTACAGGAAGATCGAGACAGACACAACTAAAAACAAATATAGAATTAGGGGGCTACTTACAGTATATGCATAGAAGTTTACATGTTTATATACAAGGTAGATTATATACAGCATGCTTAGATTTATATTTGACAATGATGAATCTGTGTTTTTTAACTACGAAATATATAATTTATAATTTGTAGTTGCAGTGCATGTTTTAGTGTTACAGGGCTATTGCACAGGATTATTTCCTGACACTTCCTGACTGATATTATCACTGTCAAATATAACTAAGCTTGCTGTACCTAATAATAACAGCAGTTTTATTTGTATAGCTGGAACTGATATTGGAACCATCGGTTATGTTATCACAGCTGCAAGTGCATTAACCAAACAGTTGATGCCCTTCCATTAACTTCATTAGCAGTTGAATGATTAGCCACATTTTCCGTCATGGCGCTGCTAGCACCCACTGAGGCGTTGAATGTACCGGTACCAGCTAGCATCACTGTACGGCACTAACGTTATAATGTTGCGCATTCAAATTAGCTAGCTGTTTGACCGGTTAGCGTGTTAGCTCATTCCTAACTGGTTAATGGAGGTGGACGGACGCAAAGAATTCAATTTGTTGAATTAACACAACTTGGCAGAAGAATACTCACCCAGTTCTCAGCAGCGTTGCTCAGCTTCTGTTTCTTGTGCGAGTTACCATACGTATCCATCGCGGGCAGCAGTCAGCGGCTGATTCAACTGTCTTCCTCTTTAAATAGTACACAAAAAAGGCAAACCGCCGGGCTCTTTGTTTAGTAAGTTACAGGTATCGCTTGATTTATTTATTTTTGCCACAGGTATCTCCAGTGAATGGAGGAGCCCAGAGCCGAGGAGCCTGGCTGGCACAACAACCGGGAAGAGCTCCCCGAGTAGCCACGTCACCAGCGACGGAATGACGCATTTCCTGTGCAAAACAAAAAAAAAAAAAAAAAAAAAAATATATATATATATATATATATATATATATATATATATATATATATATATATATATATATATATATATATATATCAAGATCATCTGATCTGATGTCAGTGTTGTTTCGTCATCGCCTCTCAGCGCAGGAACTGCCTTGATGACTCAACTGATCTGCAACCAGCACTTGCAACGCACGTGGTTCGCAGTCGCAAGGAAAATACAGTCAGGATATAATGAGCTTTAATTATGTGGAATATTTATGTTGAAAGTGAAAATTGTATTTTTACTAGTTAGAAATGTGTACATATGACTCAAGTGTAAATGAGCAAATACATTTTAAAAACATGATTTTATTGGTATTTTTATCTTCTGCTTACATTTTATAAAATAAAAATAGAACATTAGGTGTTTTTTTCCCCAATAATTCATACACAACTACCCACAAATAATATCCCGCATCCTGCTTCTCCATCTCGCTGGTTTGAAATGCGAATATTTCAGAACACCCTATTTGACAGAGTTACAGGGCGACGCTTGAGCTGATTACAGGACTGTTACTCGGAATTAAAGGGGATGCCAGGCAGGAGGCTGGATGCAGGGGCTGGATGGATGTGAGAATATGGGCTGTGAAGGGAGGAGCGCTCTCTCAAAAGCGAGCGGCACTGTCGTAATGTAGCAGTCCAGCCTGAGGAAAGCAGCGATCAGACTGGGCGCAGCATCAGGGATTCAAGGAATTGCACGTACACGAATAGGCACTAGGAGGCCCGAGCAAGGCAGGTAAGGATGCTATAATCTGTGCAACATGTTAATCTAAAAAATTCTCATCTGCGTGTGTTGGGTTTCGCGTGTTTAATAGATTCATTGTGGCATTTATGTGTGATCGTTAATTGGATCGGATTGCCGGACTGGATTGTATACTCCTGATCACATTCAACTTTTTTTTATCAGTCTTGCTCACAGATATAGCCTTAGAAATACGCTGTGATTATGAATTCCAGTAGACATAAACAATCTTTGAATTTTCACTTTTAGTATAGGGTTCACACATTCGCATTCATTTATACAAAAAGTTTTATCATCCTTATATGTGAGATGGAGGACTTCCTGTTTATCGTAGGATGATGTTTTACACAGCCTTTTATTGGGGCATTTCTCAGTAGTGTCACATGGGCCCACAGAGATTAAATAGGCAAGGCAAGTTATCACATATGAAACCCAAAACATCAAATCAAAAACATTCATTCTGAATTATGTCCAGTAGATAGACTGTGCATGTTTGTGATACAGCTGTGTCTTGCTTTTATTCCAGTTTAATACTTCAGTTGTCATTTTCCAACTGTAACAACTTTGACTGAAAAGGAGAGAGTCTACAGTAATTACAGGACATGCAATGACCTGATGCCCCACCCAGTAGCCTCAAATGGAACATGGTGTTTAACACTGTGTGTGGGGCCACTGTGCTACACCCCAAAAGTAAACTTCAAGACACACACGTGACAGACTGCCGCCCTGTAATATATGGGAGGCATGGGAGACACCCAATCCTGATCCTGACATTACTGCCAGTTTCCACCCACATGTGGTTATGGCACCCATAAAAGTAGCGGTAGCTCCATGTACAGTTGACCAGCTTGGCTTGTACGCTGTACAACTGGATGTCTTTTCAGAAAAAACAACAAAATATATTTGTTCTGTCTACAAAGAATATGTAGACCTATTTTTGTGTTATTTTGTGTACAGCTTTGCACAATTAACTTGTGTTATACTGTAGTGCAGTAGAGGGAGTGAATCTAACCAAAGTTTCCAAACTCTGTCCTCATTTTCATGGTGTGTTTACTGGTAAACAAATTTAATATACAAGATTATTACTCATGACAAACTGTACTAATGTTACTATTACGATGTTGTTAACATCTACTATTACCACAAGTAGGCCTATTCTTATTTTACTAATACTACTTCTATTACCGCGGTGGTAGAAAATAACTATTACTTAAGCACTCTACTTAAGTACAATTTATACTTGTACATACTAGTACAATATTAGTACATTATAACTACTTATTTCCATGCTTTTTACCACTACTCCACTACATTTCAGAGGTAGATGTTGTACTATTTACTTCAGTACATTTAGTTGACAGCTTTACTTTGGAGATTAAGTGTTTTGGTAGACAGCATATGATGAACTAATATAACATGATATATTGTTACATATTAAACTAATTTACAGTATGAAGTAGTTAAAATCCATCTGAACCAGCTACAACAATGAAATGCGATATGATCATTCATGCATCAGTATTAACAATGCAATAATATTTTATTTAACTCAGGGACATAAGCAGTACTTTTATTTTTTTTACTTAAAGTACATTTGCTCACAAATACTTTTTCAAAGCAAGGTTTTTACTTTAAATGGAGATTTTTCTTACGTTACTGCTGCTCCTCAGCTTTTACTTATATAAAACATCTGAACTTCTTACACCACTGCTACTACTAATAATACATTTTTAAATGCACACCCATCTTGTCATTTCTCAATGCAGAGATCTTTGATCGCAAATCCATTGAGGAGATCTTTTTATTTTTCATTACATAGCCTCAAACCGTGGTGTGCATTGTTCCAAAGTGCTTAACAAAGTTGCATCAAATACTTAAATGACACCCTCTTTAATGAGACTTTTGAACAAGGGTGTCACTTTGTGCTGAAAAGTGGTGGAAATATTTAAGAGCTTGCTTGCGAAACGTGAACGAAACAAGAAGATTTTAGAACGAATATTCACTACTGTGATATATGATTTTGGGGGTCTGGGGGTCCTCCCCCAGAAGATTTTGAGCATTGAACACTAAATTTCCTGCATTCTGGACACATTTCCCAGACAAAGTTATGGTTGAAATGTTTTTTATATATATAAAGGGAAACACAAAATTCAGGTGTAAGGTGACAATACAAAATATAATGTAATAATCAGCAACTTGTTTTTTTAGTTTAAGTTTCTTTCTTGGACAATGCACATTTGTTTCTTAGATATTTACCTTCAATTGCATGTTTCTAATTGTGCAAATAAACCTTTCTCAAAGCATTCTTATTTGTTATTTAACATTTCTTGTTGCAAGCAATTTATTAGAACAATTTTAACAAATACTTGGAGATGGGCACAAAATCAGCCATTTCAAAAAGTGGTGGGGACATGTCCCCAGCCTCTCCAGTGTAAATGACAACTATGCTTTTGAACTATACATTTAACATTTGGAGAATTTGTCACTGAAATGAAACAAAACATGGGACAAGAAAATAAAATCGAAACACGATGTTCTTGACAAAGACTTGATTTACACCAATTACATTTTATAATATACAGTATGTGGTCAACTCCTATCTGAAGTGTCACCACTTCCTAGTGGGCTGGGTCACATCTGGCGTGACTTATTTTTAACTCTCCCTTTGATAAAGACAATCCACATGAAGTGAAGAAGAAAATGAGTGGAAAGCAATAGTAGCATGTTATTATGGAGGTCCCAAAATGGAGTCAAAGCCCTTGTAACCTTGGAGTAAAATACAGCCTTCAAAGCAACTGTGTGGCTTCTCTTGAAATAGCCTGAGCGAGTGGAGGCAGCCAAGTTATCCATTACGGACTGTGACCATGTAAAATTTTTTTTCTGACAGTTTTCCATCGCCACCCATCCCTTTAGAGTCAGCTGGTGGGAAAACACTGTTGGAGAGGAGGGGGCACTCTGCTGACCTCCCATGTACAGAACACATAGTGCAGCCTCACTGTGAACACTCGAAAGTAAATATCTAGCTTGTCCTTTGTATTGAATGTTACACTTATTTCCCACAGATTATGTACAAACACAAGAAAATATACAACATAAAGATTTCCATATGCTCTCCATAAGCTGAAAATCAGAGCATGAAGACTTGAGGAGACTGTCCTCACCAGAAAAACAACTGCATTCGTCATTTTTTCAAACTTCACTTAGAACAACCTAAGAAAACGCTTACATTTTCCTAACAAGTGACCTCACAAAAGTTGTGTTTTATAGAGCTTTCAACCTTATCACACAGTCTTCTTGTCAGTGTTGGCTTAACATGCTTATTCTATCTGGACAAGAAGTCCGTAAAGTGCTATGGATGAAATCAAACAACTACTGAACTTGAATGTGTGAAGATGGACATCATCGATGCTAATCCTCCAGAGGCTGAACAGGCTGCTATAACACCTGGAGATAAAACAGACTTCTAGCAGCTATCCATTATTTTAGGAATTGAGTATTCTACAGATTATTTAATCGATTGATCGCGTAATTGGATAGAAATACTTTTGCTTGTCGACCCCGTTACCGGGATCAGCTGTGTAACTCACTGTGTCACTGTAACGTTATAACCCAAACTCATGGACTAAACAGTCAGAGAACAATAACAACAAATGCACATTAATACAACTTACCATTGCAAGCCTTCATTTCAACTAATCACGACTTACATTAAACGCTACCATTAACGTTACTGCTACCTTGTTTTGGATCCTCTCCTTGGACTCGATGCATAGACTTGAAGCTTTCTGTTCAGACGTTGAAGCATTGCCATCGTGCTATTGTTGTAGGCTAGTTCTATTTTACCTTAGACACCATACAGGTTTGTTGTAGTCTTTTAGCTTCCCATACTTTGGACACTTTCTGTCTTTTTCTCTGGCCTGTCTCTTCTTCATCCCTTGTTTTTTTCTCACTCTCCCTCCATTTTGCAATCCAACCCATCAAATCATGTTGTCTTCACTTTATGTTATTGTCTGTGCAAAACAGTGCGCTGTATATATTTATGCAATTTTTTGCATTGATGCTTTTTAGTAATCGAGTAATTTGAGTTTCTCAATGAATCATTTTATCCCTACAGGCTTCTAAGAAATATACTCAAGAGGGATCTAGAATATGGGGTGAAACACTAATATCTTTGTGGGCCCTCCGCACATGAAGGCCTGTATATTCAGTCCCCCTCTCCCCCAAGTCCTACGCCCTTGTTTGCTACACCAGCAATAAAGTGACTGCATAAATGTCCTTGACAAATAGGATCATAACTTGTAATATAATTAACCACAGAACTGCAAAATAATCTCACTAATAGCATAAGGCATGGCATTGTAATTAGCTCATTTTGTTTGTCTGCTCTTGTTGCTCTTTTTTGCCATCTTGGTCAGTATTGATAAACTTATGACCCCTTTAACTCCCTTAAAGTCTTTCAGACTTTGTGTTCTGTAACCAGCCATCAGTTGCATAACAGAAGCTGTTTTTGGTATGGGTGAGTCAGAGGGCAGTCTACTATAAGCCTTTCTCCACCATAATGATATTCTCCTAAAAATTGATTTTGAGGATACTGATACTTTCATCAGCTCTCCTGTATCCAGCCATATTCTATTTCTATCCCGTCTTTTGTCCTAGTGCCAGGATTGTGTCCAAGTAAACATACCATTATGTATGTTTCGCAGATGACGTTTATTGTGATGCATTTCGGGGCTGATAGCAGTATCCTCAAATCCATTAATGGAGCTGTTAAATGGACTAGAAGCCTTTTAGACATGAGAGAATGAAAATGGTCATTGCTGTAGTGCTTTCTCAAGTCATTAACTGAAGCGAGCTCAACAACAAACACTGCAGTAGCTCGTTTCCAACTTTGTCTTTTGGATGTCAACTTTTATCAATACTAATCATTCACGTCTGGTTCCCAACAATCCATCCATTATATTATTTTACTATTTTTTTAGTTTTTAGTTCAGCTTAGCTGAACTTAGCAATGTTTAGTTTAGTTTTATTATTTTTTGTTTTGTTGACAAAACAACCTCAGCACAAGGTCCATTTAGTAGCTGGAGCTTTCAGTCACGTCACATTTTGTCCACTTGTCATGGAAGTTTAGGCCTTCATGGACAAAAGTCCTTAAAGTGCTCTGCAAATTCCATGACAATTGATCAGATTCCATGTGCAGGAAAACATGGCGTGATATGATAGAAAGATTCTGAACAGTCACTAAATGGACCTTGTGGTGGTGAGATTGTTACGTCAACTACTGTTTCCAAGGTCAAATAATGACTTTCAATCTCAGTAAGTTTAGCTGCATTTAGTTTAGTTACTTTTGCATTCATATAGCTTGAAACCTTTATAATTAGCATGCAAATTCTGATTGGAACCAATAATGTTTGACCATGAAAACTGCCAAAGTGATAAAGGCAGCTGCTTGTTGAGTACCAAAATTCAGAAAACACAGCAGCGTGACAGAAAAGCCCAAAATAAGAGTCTGGCTGAACATCCAAACAGAAAATTGTCATGGTGGTTCTGGTGAATGTCCAGGGAAAGGAAAATACACACACACAGTGTTAACTCATGCAACCACATATAGAATAGCTGGCTGCTATAAACTCAGAAATAGCTTTTCAGTCTGAAATGGACATTTCAGCTAGTGGAATCAAGAACTTTGCATCAATAAAACCTCCATCTCCTGCTTTGCTAATCCCTAGAATAAGGAAGAGTGGAAATAAAAGTAAACGTTCATCAAAGTTCATCTCCTCCCTGTTTCTCATCATGGTGATTTGGCACTCTAAATGCAACCAAGCAGTATGTGTTTACTTTCATGCCTTTCTTTTAAATGACAGCATGCTTGTGCTTTCCAAACCTAAGAGTTTGTCAGTTTCCAACCTTTTGTTTTCTCTCACAGCAGCTAAAAAGTGTCAACCCAGAAAAGCAGTGCCTGTGGATGGACAGTGCAGGCACCAATGGCGTCACAGGAGCTTGTGGATGCGAGAGACTCTGCCACTAATAATCTAAACCCAGGAATGGAAGGTGGTGCCGTGCCCAGCAGCAAAAAATCTTGTCCTGTCCACACCCCAGATGGAGAGGATGCAAAGAGGGGCTTTCGGAAAGGCATAGGGAGGCATAATGACTATGTGAAGATCTCTGTGCCAGAGTCAAAGGTCAATCGTCTGCCCATGGAGTGGTGGAAGACAGCAGTCGCCTTCTTTTATGCTGGTTTTAACTTGGTCCTGACCACAGTTGTCATCACTGTCGTCCACGAGAGAGTCCCACCCAAAGAAAGTAGCCCGCCTCTTCCTGATAAGTTTTTTGACTATATTGACAGGGTTAACTGGGCATTTACAGTGACAGAGATCAATGGCATGGTGCTGCTGGCCATTTGGTTGATCCAGTTGTTCTTCTTCAGATACAAGTAAGAACCATTTGTACTACCTATGGTACACATAGTTTTCTTTCAGCTTCAAGGATATATTTTTGTGGTACTAGCGAACTGTCTTTCAAAAAGACCTGAAAAACATTAAATGGGTGAAGAAAGTGTAATTGCTCAGGTTACAGTTTTTTGTATTGCACAATGAAATACTTAACAACTTTTTTGTGGTTATGTGCTAAAACTCTTTCCGTTACTCAGAAAATGCATCATATTACAGTCTATTGAGGCTACCAGTGATTGTGAAATTGTATTTCTGTCTTTTCCACAGTGGAGTTTTCCCTGTATGACACAAGCAATGTAGAAAGCATCTTTGCTCTCTACAGCTGACACCAAAATCAGACCTTCACCACGGGGGTTTTAATATAGATAGCTGAAAAGAAGTTTGATTAAATTAATTAAAATGGGAATAAAGATATAGAAACAAAAGGCTAACCACAAAATGGGCTTAGCAAAGCAAGCAAAATCACCAGTAAAATTTCTAACATTGTAACAGCATATAATGGAGGATTGCCATTGTCATTATGTAATCTGGATACTAAAACTAAATTTGACTGGCTGAAGAGCAGCCCTCAGATTTGACAACACGTTAACTCATCACTCTGTGCAAGGTAGCCTCCAGCATTTAGTAGATATACCGAGGCAGAAGTTTGGCAATGTATAACTTGTACTGCATATTCATGAGACCACAACAGTTATCCATCTCTCAGTTGTGACTCTAATATTGTCCATTTGTAGGTCAATAGCAAGCAGACGGTTCTTCTTCCTCATTGGCACCCTGTACTTGTATCGCTGTGTCACTATGTACATCACCACCCTGCCTGTACCTGGCATGCATATGACCTGTGCTCCTAAGGTGAGTAGTTGGATGCAAACATCAGAGCGGGTATCAACTGCCATTGCTCAGCCGTGCACTCTTGTGCACCCTCTGGGACTCATTTTGCACAGCCACGCAAGAAAGGCAGCTATAAAAAAGCCATTTTGACTTTTTACTGTCTCAGGACACCAACGATATTAAGGTGCATCAGTGTTTGATCAAAGACATGTGCTTCTGGCAGTTTGCCAAGGTCAGACAGTTTAGTAGTTGTTTTGTTCCCAAGAAGTGTTTTGAACAGCGTATGAAGGCCTTTAGCTACTAGTAAGAAGTGAGTTATCCTCAGCAATTTGAGCAACAAGCACAAGACTATCTAATTTATACTGCCTTTAGATCTTCTTCATTTTCACTACATGTTCAATTATTGTCAATTACCAGAGCAAATTATGTTGCCTAGATTTGAAAAATCTGAAAACTTAAGGAATGGTTTGACTTTTGGGGTCATGCGCTTATTCGTTTTTTACTGAGAATTAGATGAGAAGATCAATATCACTCTTGTGTCTGTATGATAAATATGAAGCTACAGCCAGCTAGTCTAACTATTAGGGTTTCTATTTAATCATTTATCAAGCAAAAAGGCCAAACATTCTCTTATTTCAGAGAATCATTCTCAAGATTTGCTGCTTTTCGTTGATTTACATCACTGTAAATGTTATATCCTTTACTTTTGAACTGTCAGACAGACAAAACAAGCAATTTGAACATGTTATGTTGAACTCTGGGAACTTGGGATGTATATTTCTTTACTTTTTTGTGGCATTTTGTAGAGTAAATGATTGAATAATTGAGAATAATGAATAATTAATTATTCCACAAATGAACTGATAATGAAAATAATCATTGGTTGCAGCCTTAATGTTGCTGCTGATCCAGGGTTTATCTCTTTCTCCCTTTTTATGTCCACTTCCTGTTCTTTTTCAGCTCCATGGAGATTCTCAGGCAAAAATCCAGAGAATTCTGCGACTGGTCTCAGGTGGGGGTCTGTCCATTACAAGCTCCCATCTCTTGTGTGGAGACTTCCTCTACAGTGGGCATACTGTGATGCTCACTCTCACCTACCTGTTCATCAAGGAGTGTGAGTACTCAAAGCAGCACTTGTTTGTTGTGCTTGTATGGAATAATTTATTAAAATATTTATATGAATAATATATGAACACATGGACCTTCTAGGCACTAATAGGATATAAATACGGTACGTTCTGTGTGTTGCCACATTACACTTTCTCTTTTAACATTCAAATGATTTGTATTATTTGTTTCCAGATGGATTGTATATATTCTGTATAAATATGTATGTTCCTGGATATGCACTCATTTGTCAGTTTATGAGGTACATCAAACCAAAGCTATACAGTCGAATGCAGCAGCCCTGCAATAAATTGTAACTTATACTCATAATGACAGTTATGATGTTTAGTTTTAATTTAAACTGTTTTAGAGAGGTGTTAATATCATCAAAATGGTCATCTAGAAGATTGTATTTTCTGGTGCTGTTGAAATATGTTGTGTTTTGATGAGAAGTGTCTTCAAAGTTTTGTGCAGCACCTATAAAGTATTGTTAAGGGTAGAAAAATACACCTCTCAGTATAATGTAATACAATTCAAATTAAATTTCATTACATTTATTCCTTTAGCTGACACCTTTATCCAAAGCAACTTACAATTGCTATATATGTCAGAGGTCACGCATCTGGAGCAACTAGGGGTTAAGTATCTTGCTCAGGGACACATTGGTGGACACACCAAAGGCATGGGTCTTGTCTACTGCGCCATTACCACCCCTGCAGCCACCTGAATGACCATGATTCAAATTCCAAATCATCTCTCTAAAACAGTTTCAACACAATTTGAATGTTATAACTTTCATAAAGGGATCTTTTTGCACAGCTTTTGCATTAGACTGCATTAGTTTTGGCTTGGCATAACTAATAAATTGGCAGTTGAGTGCATGCTGGGAATGTGGTACATGGTAAAGTACATACAGTATAAAAAAGTTTTCTGAAAATGCAAAAATATGTTGTGAGGTTGAGTTATTACATTCAGTGATTAAGTTGTTTTAAGTTTCCCCTATGACTGTGTTTGTCTGTGTGTTGCAGAAAATCCCTGTGTTCTTGCCACACTGCTCTGAAATACTACAGACTTACTACTTAATACAGAAAGTGCAAACATGGATGAACAGACCACAAATGGATGTTGTCATAAATATTCACAACACTCTTTTCTTTCCTTCCCTAAGACTCACCGCGGTCATTTTGGTGGTACCATCTGATGTGCTGGGTGCTGAGTGCTGTGGGCGTGGTGTGCATCTTGGTGGCACATGAGCACTACAGTGTAGATGTGGTTGTGGCCTATTTTATCACCTCCCGTCTGTTCTGGTGGTACCACACCATGGCCAACTTACAGGTCAGAACACAGAGCTGAACACTGGGTGGCTGTTTGTGTTTGTGTTGGAGTGCAAAAAAGTAAAAAAAAAAAAAAAAAAGAGCTTTCCCTCTCATTGCACATCAATGAATGATGTTACACATTAATCTGGGCTGGCCTTTACTGTCTGTCTGGCTGTATTTTGTTGTTTACCTCAAGAGTACCAGTTAAAGATTACATGCCAACACAAGAATTTATTGCGTTTTTTAAAAGGAAATGGTTGGTATATTACATGTAATTATATATTTATAGTAAGTACAAAGTAGTATATCTTTAGACTGTGTGTCAAAAGTCTCTGGATGTCATTCCCTCAGTCAGTATATGGCTTTCAACATGGTGAATTACCCCTCTACTGGTCAAAAAAATAGACAGACAGTTGAGATGGAGTGGTGCCAAGCAAAATTATGTATGGCACAGTTAACATGGATAACACATTGAATTTTTTTTTTAAATAATTAAATATCACAATCTTGTCCACTGAGTGCAAATAAGATTTTTTGTCCTCTATTCTTCTACAATTATTTACTCAATTAAAGGAGATGGTTCTGTAATATCTACAATTTGCATATTGACTCCACTATAAAAGAGAAATTCAAAAATGCCTAATGTCTACTTAAATAAATGCACTGTTTACTGATTATATACTGTTTGTCTGTTCATGTGCTGTTCAGGGAGTGTTATAGGATAGGCTCACAATTTATTAAGTCTGTCTTTAAACAGTTGTCAGGTGCACATATACACATTGCTGTTTATTCTGTCTTTGAAGACACCCATTCTTAATGCATTTCCAATGTAAGATGCAAAAATACATTTCATTTTTTTATGTAAAGCTAATATGGGGCTTCAGCAGACTTCCCTCTTTGTATTTCTATCACTCTGGCTGAGCATGGAAACACTGGTGAAACAAATAGAGGGAATTCTGTACTAAAAAGGCAAATTTTGGCAAATACCCACTGATATCCATGATGATTTGCCTGCTGAAGCCTCATTTTAACTTAAGATGTGTGGATTTTGTCCCCTATCTCCTCTATTGGAAGCTTGCTAGGAAGGGACCTTTTGATGGCAGGTATGAACAGTAGGAAAGACAACAGCAAGCAGAAACTGTTGCAATGTACTGCACATATGGGCACGAGTATTGTTTTAAGACAGGCTTTAAAAGAAACCTTTGGCGACTGTGATGCAACTTTTTACAAAACCACTGTCCTTGACAGCAAAGCAATGACATCATCACTGAAGCTGTACATCCTAAATCTGAAATGCAAATGCATGAAAAGCAAATTTTAAATTACATAGCAAGTCACATTATGAAAAATAGAAGAGAAGTGCTGTTGTTATCAGCAGAACTTTGAGCTACATAGCTTGTATGAAGGAAATATAAACAAAAATGTTATTGGTTGTTATTAGTATATCATTTTGAAAGATAACTTTTATTTCTTGACAGACTCTAAAATGCTCGCCCAACAACTACCTCACCAACACCTGGTGGAACCCACTGTTCAACTTCTTGGAGAGGAATGTCCAAACCTCAGTGCCATGCTCTTACAGTTGGCCCATCACCTGGCCCCCTGCCTGCCTTAAGAACCCCTGCAAGAAGTACTCCATGGTACAGAGCACACGAGAGGAATGACATGACCCTGATACCCCAGCAGTGTGGCCTGGTAATCCGCTGAAGTCGTATTTCTTCATTCCAACAACAAATGCATAGCTATGAAAGAAATGTTTTTTTTCTGCAAAAATGTGTCTAAAAGGTTAATCATATTGTCTTTGTGTTTTCTTTGCCGATGTAATTTATTTGCGAGATACAGTCCTGCAAAGCTTTCATTGATACTTGCGTCAGCTCCTAGTGACTTTCAGACATGAACGGACAGTTTTCTCCAATTGAGCATTTGCGAGACTTGATTTTAGATCTGCTGTAGCTCTTTCATACAGTGTGTGTTGACGGGGTTTACCTCAATATGATATCAATGTACTCAAGTCACAAGGTGCCTTAGTGTGTTTAACGTCAGTAGGTGTTCCAAAACTGCCATTACATGTTTTGGTGTATTTGTTGTTTTTTCTATGAGTTTATTATTATTATTATTATTATTATTTTAGTAGACTTGAGTGTGTATATCCTAGCTTTAGTCCCAACATTGTACTATTGTATTAAAATGAAACCATATAAATGCTTGAGTGTGTTTTTGATATAATGAAATCATCAGTCAAAGTCATCTTTATGTTATATATGTATATGTAAAGATACAAGTTTTCATTATGAACTTTATGAAATGTTATCACATTTTGCATCAAATATTTTACTAAATTTGGATTAAATATTTAATACGGTCTCTTTGGTCCTATTATTTGATTTAAACAAAAATGCAAATTTCAATGTAATTTGCAGTTGCAACAAATATATTGACAAGTTTATACAGATTAAGAACAAAGAATACTAAGAGAAACAAATAAATCAGAAGAACTGATGGATTAATGTACAACTTTAGTCACAAACAACGAAAGTAATGAACAAATGGCAAGATAAAGCCCATTTGATTAGGTAAATAATTTCAGAACATTAATAATGATGTTAGTGATGTAATTGTTCAAACTATAGCTTATATATTTTTTTTTACAATAAAGTATTAGACTACTATTATTGGCTGTTTTAATCTCTGAAATGTAACTTAGACAAACAAGGTCCACGCCAATATGAGGTATAAAAAGGGTAGTTTATTTGGATAATGAGGAGTATTTACATGGGCATAAATTTCATCTCACAGTAGGGGGGAACAATAAACATAAAATTTCTCGAGCAATTTTTGAAAGGGACACAAATAATACAGCCAAAATTGTACTTGTATAGGATATGGGTACACAGAGAGAAGTCTTACTACTATTTTTCCAACAACTGAAAGCTATATATATTAGATATTTAAGGGCAGCAGGCCAACTGATCTTCCTCTACAACGGTAGGTCTACGGTATCAGCATAATGTCGGTTCACACACAGGATTATCGCTGTAGTAAGAGATGCACAGATTACATTTTTTGCCCGATTCCGATTTTATTTCTAAGATCTATAACTGACAGCACAAACATTTTTGTAACTATTTATTGGAAAAATCCAATTAGGATCCCCATCAGCACCAGTATAAATGTTAGCTATTCTCACTGGTCTCAATTGTATGGTCATAATGAAACATTGATTATAAAATAACATTAGCATAACATTAGCATTAGCTGCCAGTTATAACTTTTGTCACGATTAATTTATTAATGACTCAGCATCATCTGTATTTCAGACAAAAGAATCAGTTCATCCAATTTTTAAAGTGCATCAAACAGCCCTGCCAGCCTACTTGACATTACTGGAGTTCCACAACTACTGATTTTCTGCCACCGGACTCCTGTGATATCTCTTTTCCACCAAAGCATTTTGAGAGCCGGTTCGGAGCCGGTGCCTACTCACGAACCAGTTCTTTGTGTTTCGACAGCCAAAGAACCGGTTCTCGGCCAGGAAAACTGGTTCCAAAGCGGCACCAACTCTTAGCTGGACTAGAACCGTTATTTACCATGTCATGCTTACTAAAACGTGTTCGAGGAGATCCAGAGGGAGATGGCTACAGCGGGGTTTAACAGAACCAAGCAGATCAATAACAAGTTAAAAAAAACTAAAAAAGAATTACAGGGACCAAAAGAAGGAGTTGGGGCGAAGTGGAAATGGATGGCCACATAGTAGAAATCCCCATTTTGAGGTTTTGGACTTAGTCCTCGGCGACAGACCGGCGTGCCAGGTCACCGGGGCATTAAATTCTGCCACTGCCATGCTAGAATCTATGGTGGATGAGACGCTGCTGAGGGTATTGCCAACAACGTTATGATTCTGGTAAGTTTAACTTTCCTAATGTTTTACCTTGTTGCAAACCAACTATACATTTCTTATAGCTGTGTGCTTTACCAGCCAGTCAGCTAGCTAGCTTGTTGCTAACAATCGCTAACGCTGACACTGTATAGGGTGCAATGGAAACGTTTGTGATTTAAACACTGTCTTATTTTTGTTGTTTATAGAGTTGTTGGGCATTGATGATTGTGAACCTGACTGGGAGCTACCGCTACCACTCCACTGCATTACCGTCTTGCAGCTCAGCAGCTGAAAACTCCTCATCTGCCTCTTCCACTCAGTCAACCAGAAAGGGTAAGGATTCTTGTTATGAGTATCAACAAACTGAAAAATATCAGTCTTCATTAAATAATTCACTGCAGATCTGTTGTATTTGATTAAATTGCATGAAGTGCCCAATAAGTGTGTACTAATGGTAGCGGGATATGATAGTAGACATACGTTATAAGGTGTATCAGTGTATTATAGTATCGTATAAATTATTTTGTTAATATGTTGCATTGACTCTTGTGTTAGATTCTTTACAATTGCAAAATACACGAAGATCTGTGTTAATTGTAATGTTTTTTGTGCACAGGCAAAAGGAAAAGAGACAAGAATGGGGAGCTGCTGGAATATTTTGAGAGGTCTGACGAAAGGTTCCTGCAGCACTGCAAGGAAATGAATGATACCTTGCTGAAGAAAATGGATGCAGACTCAACTGCAATGCTTGGACTCATGGAGCGTATGGTCACGGTGATGGAGAGGCAATCCCACTGATGAGTGCTACTGAATCAGAAAGAAACTATGTTGTACACACTGCACTGCACACACTTCATTATTTTAGTCTTTGCACAGTGTACTTTTGCAAAAAATAAATGTTTTCTGAAGAAACATGTCTGCTGTAGTATGCTTAATCAACAGAGAAACAAATGCAAGTAATCAAGGTTAAAAAAAAATGTTTATTTACATTTGTGCAGATTAAACACTGCTGCATTTCAGGAAACCAGAAAGAGGGAACTATTAACTCAGCAAATAAACATAAAAATGTTACATGGTGTTATGGCAGTTTAATTATTTAACAAAAATACAACTCAGCTAGAATTACAATGTATGGCAGTGGTGCAGTAAGAAAAAAAGAAATCAGTCGTTCCCTCTACAAAAGTACTGTATTAACGCAGCTCTGATGTCAGCCCTTCTTGATTACCATGTTCAGGTAGCGCTGGATAGGAGGCTGAATGTTTATAGGCCTGTCTTGATGCTCCTCTGTAAAGTTGTCCCCATGTTCCTGACAAATGTTGTGAAGCACAGCAGGCGAGTGTCATTTGCTTGCTCAGCTCCAGCTTGCAGTCATTTCTTTTTAGGAGGCACCTCCATCAACCTTTTAGTCTCCCAAAAACACATCTCCACAACTGACCGTGCACTGCTCAGCCGGAAATTGTAGGTCTGGTTCATGTGTAAGTCTGCCAGTGTCTGAAAAGGGCTTCGTGAGCCAGTTACATAGGGTAAGCTGGGTCACCAATTAGATAATGTCCAACATCACACCAGAGATGTTCATTTGTTTTGGCCTAATAACTCCCGTCATTCAGGACTTCCCACAAATGTGACCCTCAGTACTCTACGTCGTGAACACTACCTGGATAGCCAACAAATAAATCCCAAACCACTGCTTGGAGAACAATTGAAT
>NW_024044544.1:0-15624 GCF_014851395.1 Micropterus salmoides | reverse complement strand
CCCAGCTTCAGTAGAACCTTCTTGTCAGCCTCCATCAGTTCCTTTGGACTGGTCTCATGTCCTTCATCGTACTTCTGCTTCTTCCTCTTTGTCTGAACCAGCAGGAAGTGTGAGTACAGGTCAGTCAGGGTCTTGGGCAGCTCTCCTCTCTGCTCTGTAGTCAACATGTGCTCCAGAACTGTAGCAGTGATCCAGCAGAAGACTGGGATTAGACACATGATCTGGAGGCTCCTAGATGTCTTGATGTGTGAGATGATTCTGCTGGACAGCTCTTCATCACTGACTCTCCTCCTGAAGTACTCCTCCTTCTGGGCGTCAGTGAAGCCTCGTACTTCTGTTACCCTGTCAACACATGAAGGAGGGATCTGATTGGCTGCTGCAGGTCGGGAAGTTATCCAGACCAGAGCCGAGGGAAGCAGATTCCCCTTGATGAGGTTTGTCAGCAGCAGGTTGACTGATGACTTCTGTGTGACATCAGACACAACCTCATTGTTGTGGAAATCCAATGAATGTCTGCTTTCATCCAGGCCGTCAAAGATGAACAACAGTTTACAGACAGCGAGCTTCTCTGCTGGACCTTCTGTAATGTTGGATGGAAAACATGGAGCAGCGTGAGAAGACTGTACTGCTCATCTTTGATCAAGATCAGCTCCCTGAAGGAGAGCATAATCACCAGACTGACATCTTGGTTTTCCAAGCCCTCTGCCCAGTCCAGAGTGAACTTCTGCACTGAGAAGGTTTTTCCAACTCCTGCGACGCCGTTGGTCAGAACCACTCTGATGTGTTTCTGTTGGCCAGGTAAGGCTTTAAAGATGTCCTGGCACTTGATTGGAGTTTCATGGAGGGTCTCCATCTTGGAAGCTGTCTCAAGCTGCCTCACCTCATGTTGGGTATTGACCTCTTCACTCTGTCCCTCTGTGATGTAGAGCTCAGTGTAGATCCTGTTGAGGAGGGTTCCTTTTTCTGTTTCATCACTTCCTTCAGTCACACATTCGAATCTCCTCCGCAGACTGACCTTATGTTCATCTAAAACCTCCTGCAGACCGCCACTCACTAGGAAAAAGTTTTTAGACAAAAAGAAAATGTTACAATCTGCTAATTATTTTCATTACCATTAAAAAATGATAAATATAAGAATATATAGAGAAGTAAAAGTTATAAAGTCGAGTTTTGTGGAACATTAGAATGCTCCCTTTTCTCTCATCCTCTGACTGTGTGCCGGTTTCTATGTGTTTGATGCCAGCAGAGGCTCAGCTTGTCTGCAGTTCGTCATCTGAACAGCTCACTGTGGCTTTTTTCATTCCTGCAATATTTAAAACTAATCCACCAAACAAATACTACAGAAAGTGCCATATTTGCTCTGTAGAGTTTTATTCAATAGCAAAGCTAACAATGAACTGCAAATCACTTTGACAAATACACTCCTGGAAATGGAAAAGCTCTAATATGAGTAAATTAACAGTAAACAGAGATCTGAGCCTTCAAACAGGAACACAGAGAGTGAGAGTAAACTGCAAACAACAGAGATTCAGTTGACTGACGGATATAAGATTCAAGGTCATTCTACAACACAGGGTTGTGCCAAAATTCAAGTTGTAGGGAAAATTACTACATCGCTACAAAACAATTTACCCTCTGGTCGCACAGACATGTATTGATCCAGTCAGTTTAGCTCCAAATGTGGTTTTGGTTTGAGGGAGGACACCATCTCAGGTGGGCGCCTGAAAATGACCACTAGCTCAGTCAGGGTTTTTGAAGCTGTGACTCACAAAACCTCTGTGGCACATGTAAGTTAGTAATATGTAGCAGAATTTTAGGGCGCTTTCACACCTAAAAGGACGCACCAAGGTCTGAACCAGAGTTCATGTTTTAATATATTTTGATATATTCCGTTAGTTTTGGTTTGTTTCACACTGCAGTTACCTATGCATTGCACTTGCGTCATCATCCATGTGGGCTGCGTCTCCCTATACCTACTTGACATTGATTGGTTGAACAGTTCCACAGGGGGATTTGACCAGAATGAATGAACGAGGAATGTATAGATGCATATTGTTGGTTAGGAGTTAGGGACAAGGGGACATTTTCCAAATTGCCAAATTGCTCTAATACCAACAAGGCCAATTTCAAAGAAGGTCTTGCCCATTAGCTTTAAGTTCATGGTCTATTTCACTCAATTTGATTATAAGCACAAAAGTTTAAATTAATTTTATTTTCATTATTTTATATTCATGATTATATCACAGTTATATTCCCCCGTTTACCTTAAAACAAGACAAGGAGAGAAAAAAAATGCTCTTCAATGATTGAGTGATTAGAGAAAAGTAAAATCAAAAATTAAAGAAATAATTGCAAGGATATCACAAAATCAAATTATGAGTTAAATATATTTACTTGCGTACTACCTTTGTCAAAGTATTGGTCATATTGTGTACAGAACTGAAACTATATAGAGTATATGGCTGTGTCAGTTGTAAACCGAAATGTGCACATCCCACACAAAAATAGTAGTAATCTCTTAAGGATTAGGACAACTGCACCAACTCCAGCACCCAGAATAAACTCATTTAAATGACTCTCTTCAATGTGAGATCACTTTCAAGTAAGACTAGATTTTATGTTTTTAACTGAATCCTGGTTGCAGATGAATGACTATAGCCAGCTAGCTGAACCGTGTCCGCCTCAATATGATTGTTTTAGTCAACCGAGGGTCAGTGGTCGTGGTGGTGGGCTAGTGAGCGTGTATAGGAAAAATGTCATCAAGTACGCTGTGATGAATTTAACTCCTTTGAAGTTCTCACTCTTAAAGTGAACCTGCAACCTATCATATTTGTTATAATTTATCGCCCCCCAAAACCGCCTGAAGGATTTTTATCAGAAGTTCCTGAATTTTTATCTACTCTGGTTTTAAATTATGACAGATTTGTTCTTTGTGGCGATTTTAATATTCATGTTGATGACCCCACCAATGTTAATGCAACTGACTTTTTAAATATGGCCACTTCTTTTACCTTCAAACAACATGTCAAAGGGCAAACACATAACCGTGGTCATACACTGGACTTTTTACCCTGGGTGTCAGCATTTCCTCTGTGGAATTAGTGGACATGACCATATCTGACCACAGATGTATTGTTTTTAGCTGTGATTCACCTGTTACTCATGCCGCCTCACCAAGCTCCGTGTGTTCTCGCATCTTTAATGAACAAAGTGTTTCAAAGTTTTGCGCATTCTTTCAGAGCCAAAGCCAACACCTGTCTGATTCCAACACCAACAATCTGGTCGATCACTTCAATCATATCTGCTTGTCATCACTAAATATTACTGCTCCTCTAAAGGTTAGGCCTACGTCTAAAGCTAGTAAACAACCCTGGATAAATGACAGCATTCGCAGCCTAAAAAGGGAATGCAGGAAAGCATAGCTCCGATGGAAATAATCCAGTCTCCAAGTCCATTACCTCAGTCTGAAGGATTTATTAATTAACTACTGCTTTTGACACCATTGATCACAACATCATGTTAGACAGACTGAGGCACTGGGTGGGGATCTCTGGTACTGCCCTAGAATGGTTTTCATCCTACATGTCAAATAGGAAGTTTTGCGTGTCTGTAAACAACTATGTCTCTTCGTTCTGTCCAGTTAAATATTGTGTGCCTCATGGGTCGGTCTTAGGACCCATTTTTTTTTCCTTGTATCTGCTTGGACATATTATCCATAAACATGGTATTTCTTTTCACATTTATGCTGATAACACACAAATATACTTGCCCATCAGATCCACAGACCCTGGAATGCTGAGTTCACTTACCGACTGCCTTTGTGAAGTTAAAAAATGGATGTCAAATAATTTCCTCCAGCTGAACTCAGACAAAACAGAAATCCTGGTCATCGGGTCCCAGCAGATGGCAAATCAAACACTGCCATCTGCTGGTTCCCTAGTAAATCACATTAAGCCTGTTGCAAAGAACCTTGGTGTTTGGTTTGATAGTAATTTAAATTTCGAGCAGCACACCACAAAGCTTGTTCAATCATGTTTTTATCAACTTAGAAAGCAAAAATTCGATCTATGTTAACTTTTAAGGACATGGAGACCATTTTACACGCCTTCATCTCATCACGCCTGGATTATTGCAACAGCCTTTTCACCTGTTTAACCCAAAAATCTACTGATCGACTCCAGACTGTCCAGAACTCAGCTGCCAGGCTTTTAACCAGAACAAAGAAATATGACCACATTACTCCTATTTTAGCTTCATTACACTGGCTCCAAGTATGTTTTAGAATTGACTTTAAAATTCTATTGATCACTTTTAAAGCTCTTCATGGCCTCTCGCCTTGTTATATTTCTGACCTTTTAGTCCCATACGCACCAGCACGTACCTTGAGATCCTCGGGCAGAGGTCTGTTGTCTGTTCCAGAGTCTCGACTGAAAACTAAAGGGGACAGAGCGTTTGCTGTCAGGGCCCCGAGGCTCTGGAACAGCCTGCCCGAGGAAATCAGGTCAACTGAGTCAGTGAACTCTTTTAAGTCCCTTCTTAAAACATACTTTTATAGGAGAGTCTTTCCCGATCTTATTTGACTTATTTTATCCCTTTTATTTTATTCTATTTTACTAATTTTATATTTATCTTAAACGTGTATTTTAGTCTTTTCAATGTTTTCATGCTTTTATCTTGTATTGTATTTTTGTATTATTGTCTTTGTTGTTGTTGAAAAGTGCTCTACAAATAAAGATTATTATTATTATTATTATTATTATATTATGAAAATGATAATAATAATAATATTATATTATGAAAATGATAATAATAATAATATAGCGTCTTTCAAATAAGAAGCTACGAGATGCTGGTTTGCTTGTTCTTAATTACTGTACAAAATACAGGCTACTGTGGGCAGTAGCCAACACCAAAAACAACTCTGCCGTCACTTAGCGCTACGTGTTAACTTCTACTCTCAACTCACTGTATCACCTCTCTTTTCTCACACACACCCTCTCTTCGGCCTAGCAGGAACAATAACAACCATCCTTCTTAACTCTCTGCCAATCACAGGTACGAATACAGTTGATTGACAGGCTTCTAAACATATCGCACATTCACTGACATTCTGGAACATTGGAAAACACAGTGCTTATGGTAAAAAACCCTTTCTGCCTTAGTAGCTGACAAGAACAATCTTACCAGTGACATTCAGACTCCACAATAAACACCAGCTAGTCATCCAGTCTGTTACACTAAGAATAAAAAAAGAGCCATCAGTATAGGATATTGTATTGTAACTATTTTTGCAGCTGTATCGTATGACTTGTGAGGAACTTGTGGATGTCAATAATCTTTTTTAGTATAAAGGGATACACAACATTCAGGTGACAAATCAAAATATATTACATAATATAATGCAGTAAGGCTCTCAGGCATTGTGTGTTGCTTTTAGATATGTTCATCATGTAGATCAAATTTTACAAAGTTTTTTTTTGTCATTATACAATACGGGGTGGTGGTGGTGGTGATCGCGCATAGATAAGATGCTTGCCTTTGGTGTGGGAGACCTGGGTTCGATTCCCGCTGTGACACATCCACCACTGTGTCCCTGAGCAAGACACTTAACCCCTTGTTGCTCCAGAGGCGTGCGACCTCTGACATGTATAGCAATTGTAATTCGCTTTGGATAAAAGCATCAGCTAAAGTGTCAACACCTGAGAGTCGGCAGGATCCACAATGGTGGACCGAGCTCCCCACTGACATCAGGGCAGCACAAACTGCACACATCTTCCGCCTGAAAACTAAAAAACGAAATGCAGCACTCAAAGTTGTTCAGCTTATTTGATGAAGTTGATGGTTACATTTTTAAGATGCAGTCTTACTTTGTACAGAGCTGCTCTGACTGGCTGTCTGCAGTCCAGCTCTTGTTCTGGATCTTTCTCCACACCGGGGACAGGAGGAGTCTCCTGGTGAAGCAGACTGGTCCCAGTATGAGGTGATGCACCGTCTGCAGAACCAGTGTCCACAGCTGGTAGAGACCGGATCCTTCAGGACGTCCTGACACAAAGCACAGCAGGACGGCTGCTCCTCCACAGAAACATGACTCCTCTTCTTCTCTCTGTGAAGACAATTCATTAGAACTAAAATGATTTGTTGCTTGTTGTTGAAAACTATCCAGATTTGTCCGACACTGTGTAGAAGCTCAGACGGTCACAGAGAACAGTAAAAGTGTTGTTACTTTTCTGTTGAATTCAGCTTTCGGTCTGTAATGAAGATGTTTGTTCCTTTCAGTTCAACTCTCCTGCTTTCAACACTAATTAACTGCTTTTTCTATCCGACTGTCTAAACATTTAATGATCTGCCTGTAGACAAACTCAACACTTGCTGCCACTCAAAGCTCCGCAAAAGAGAGCTGATTATATCCTTCACTTCACTTTACCAGCTTAGAAGTAGTATAAATATCTGGGGTAGATCAGCAGCCTAAGACACACAGCATGTAATAGTGGTGTCACAGGTTCAAATCTAGACTGTTTCCTTTAGGTCTTCTGTGATTCTCTACTGATCAGAGACAGACCGAGACAACCGTCACGTGAACACAACTTTCCCTTTACTACTCTGGGGAACATCTTCAGATCTCTGTCCCTCTCCTGGTTCTCTATGCTGCTGCTGCTGCTGCCACCAAATACCTCTGTTAATATTCTGCATTTAGAGGCTTTGCTCGTCAATCTTCAAAGTTTCTACTACCACTTTTCTTTATGTTTTCTCTCCATGTAGTGAAGTGCATCATGTTCTTGATTCTTCCCCACATCGTTTATATACATATATCCCATCATGCAATTAAAGTAACACTTAATAATGCAGAAAATTAAAAACAATAATAATTATTACTTATTTATTAATTACTTAATAGTTTGAATATGTTCTGTAGAAGATGCATTTAAATGTGAGTTTAACACACGTTGTACCTGTTTGCTATTGTGCAAAACAAGTTCAATAACATTTAAAGATTAAAAATGTAGGAAATAAAATAAATGGTCCGTGGATGTCATCTTTAGGAACAATTAACGTTGGATAGTCTAAGCTTAAAGGTCCACTGATGTTTCAAGGCTTTAAACTGCAAGCTTTAAATCATTAATAAGTGGACCTTTAAGTTCACATTTTCTTCACCATATTTTACTTAAGTAGCCAGTTAAAGGGTAAACTAAAACTGTTAACATGTTACCAAATGCAGATACAGGAATAAGGGGTCTGAACTCTAGGACAGAGCAGGTACAGTTAACGCCATATATGTATTAAAAAAAAGGCTCAACAAAAACATCTGGCAACAGAACAAGCAGGCAGTCCAAAGAATATACAAATCCAATAAACAAACAGAGTCCAGGCAGCGGGGAAAGGGATAGGCGACAAAATGGCCAAAACAAGCCAGGGAGGGTGGAGGGAGGTCTGGGGCCTGTAGCCCACCAAGAAGCAAGTTCAACATACGCAGGATATCTTTTCATTATCTGGCTTCACTAACCCTAACATTCACGATCAGGATAAGCGGTCACACAAAGCTATCAACTTGGTTAGTCTATCCAGGGCGTCCTAATCCGTGAGTGCATTCATATAAATGTTAGCAACAGATGACCTTTCTAGGTGACTGACAGATACTAGGAGGAAGATGATACCAGTGGTTCCCCTTCGAGGGAACTCGAACTGCGTCGGTTACGACACTATGGGAACGCCTCTAGGCGAAGCAGGTCTGAACGTGAATGAAATCACTCCAATCCTATTGGCTTGTTGCGAGAACGGTAAGGTGTGACGGAATAACCGGAGGAGTATAAAGCACACCTGTACACACTCATCATTAGCTTTTTTCTATTCAGCAGGCGCTCTGTATGTTGTTTGAAGAAAGCTCCAGTCCTACGAGCAGTATGTCTTACGTGAAGAAGAAGTCTACCAGCATGTCCGGCAACCAGATGTCTGGACCCAAGGCAGCTGAGGCTGCCAGGCGTAGGTCCCTTCCCTCTACGAGCTCCTACGGAGAGGAGAGGAAGCAGAGTGTCGCAGCCGTCTGAGAGACGCGATCTGAGGACCGTCATCCAGTCCCGACGGAGCTCTGGGAAGACCGGGGTAGGGGAGTCTCCGGTGTTGGGACAGGAAGTTTGTACTCTGCTGAGGAAAGGGGCCGTGGAACGTGTCTCCCCCCCAGACAGAGACGCCGGTTCTACAGCCGGTACTTCATAGTCCCCAAGAAGGACGGAGGGCTGCGTGCCCTATTTTGGATCTGCGGGTTCTAACCGGTCTCTGAGGAGATTCAGGTTAAAGATGCTCATCATCCCCGCCACCGTGACGCACATCCAATCTGAGGATTGGTTCGTCACGATAGATCTAAAGGACGCCTATTTCCAGGTCTCCATCCGTCCTTCTCACAGGAAGTTCCTGAGGTTTGCCTTCGGGGGTGTGGCTTACCAGTATCGGGTTCTTCCATTCGGCCTGGCACTTCCCCTCGCACATTCACCAAGTGTATGGATGCAGCACTGGCCCCGCTGAGGCTCCGGGGCATCCGGATTTCAACTTAATCGACGACTGGCTCATCCTAGCCCAGTCTCGAGAGTTGGCGTTCGGCATCGAGATGTCGTTCTGGCTCATCTGCGGCGTTTAGGGCTGAGGCTCAACGCAAAGAAGAGCGTGCTGGTGCCCACCCAACGGACTACGTTCCTAGGGGTTGTATGGGATTCGACAACGATGCGGGCACAATTGTCTCCGGCACGTGTCGACACCATATTGGCTGCCGTGAAAGGGGTGAAGTTAGGCCACGCCATCACTATGAAACACTTTCAACGAGTGTTGGGTCTCCTGGCGGCTGCGTCCAGCGTAATACCATCTGGACTGCTGCACATGAGACCCCTGCAGTGGTGGCTAAGGAACAAGGGTTTTTCCCCGAGGGGAAATCCTCTCCGTCTGATTTGGGTTACGCGCAAGTGTCTTTGTTCCCTATCAGTTTGGAAGGAAACTTGGTTCCTGTCCCAGGGGCCCGTGCTGGGAGGGTCTTGTTGCCGGCTGGTTATTTCGACAGACGCCTCCCTCACGGGCTGGGGCGCGGTCATGGACGGCCGCTTTGCAAGGGGATCCTGGCAGGTGCATCAATCCGAGTGGCATATCAACTGTCTCGAGATGTTGGCGGTGTTCCAGGCTCTAAGGAGTTTCCTGCCCGATCTCCAAGGCCACCACGTCCTGGTTCGTTCCGAAGAGAACAACACAGCGGTGGTGGCCTATCTGAATCACCAGGGCGGTCTGCGCTCGCGCCCTCTGGACAGACTGGCGCGTCAGATCCTCCTGTGGTCCCAGCAGAGGTTACTATCGCTCAGGGCGATGTATCTCCCGGGGACGCAGAATCAGGGAGCAGACCTGCTGTCGAGGCAGGGGCTGAGGCCCGGGGAATGGAGACTTCACCCCGAAGTGGTGGAGCTCTTGTGCGAAGAGTTCGGTCCCATAGACGTGGATCTGTTTGCGTCTCAAGAGACTACGCACTGCCCGCTATGGTTTCTCTCGTTCCTCCAGACCCAACGGGGCGCCATGGTACATTCGTGGCCGAGGCTACGTCTGTACGCTTTTCCCCCAGTTGCTCTGCTCCCGGGGTTCTGGAGCGGGTCCGCCAGGACAATGTCGGCCTACTGCTCGTAGCCCCGTTCTGGCCAACCCGGGTGTGGTTCTCGGACATCATGTTGCTCCTGGACGGCCCGCCAGGGCAGGTCCCTCTGAGGAGAGACCTGCTGTCCCAGGCCCAGGGCCGGGTTCTTCACCCTTGCCCCGCCATATGGCGACTGTGGGTCTGGCCCCACAGTACCTAGAGGCGGGTCTAACAGCCGGAGCAGTCGAGACCCTCCTGAGCTCCAGGGCCCCGTCCACACGGAGGATGTACGGCCTGAAGTGGAGTGTTTTCTCCACTTGGTGTAGGGAGCGGTCGGTGGACCCTGTTACCTGCCCGGTGGTTCAGGTACTTGAGTTCCTCCAGGACCGGTTCTCTGCTGGTCTTTCCCCTTCCACCCTCAAGGTGTACGTGGCAGCTATTTTCCACACCCCTCTGAGGGAGGGGTCCTTGGGGAAACTTCCCTTGGTTGTACGTTTCCTCCGTGGTGCCCGGAGGATGAGACCTGCGACTCGGTCCAAGGTTCCCACTTGGGATCTGGCAGTGGTTCTTGGGGCGGTGGCTGAGGCCCCCTTCAAACCCCTGGAGTCAGCTGAGGCTAAGCACTTGACCCTCAAGATGGCCTTTCTCCTTGCTATCACCTCTCTGAGGAGGGTGGGGGATCTCCAAGCACTTTTGGTTTCCCCGCAAAGCCTGGAGTTTGCCCCGGGGAATATTAGGGCTATCCTGCACCCTCGTTCAGGCTACATCCCTAAAGTGCCTTCTTGTGCGGCAGGGTCCACAGTGCTGCAGGCATTTCATCCTCATGTGACGGCGGAGGACGGGAGACTTCATCTGCTCTGCCCTGTCAGAGCACTGAGTATTTACACTCTGAGGTCCTCCCGTTGGAGGAAGGCTGACCAGCTGCTAGTGTGTTTTGGGTCTCCCAGGGCCGGGCTCCCTGCATCCAAACATACTATTAGCAACTGGATTGTTCAGACTATTTCCCTGGCCTATCAGGTGCGCGGTTTGCCTTCACCTGTGGCTGTGAGGGCTCATTCTACCAGAGGCATGGCGGCCTCTCGAGCCCTCCTTTCCGGGGCCTCTTTGCAGGATGTTTGTTTAGCGGCTGGCTGGGCCACTCCGCACACATTCATTCGGTTTTACAGTCTTGACCTTCTTCGGCACCTGGCACTCGTGCGCTCTCCTCTTAGTCGTGCCACTTTATTGCACACAGGGGCAGGCGGGGTTTTCGGCACGGTTTAGTGGGTATCTCGTTCCCATAGTGTCGTAACCGACGCAGTTCGAGTTCACTCGAAGGGGAACGTCTCGGGTTACGTATGTAACCCTGGTTCCCCGAGAAGGGGAACGAGACACTGCGTCGGCCCGCCGCACCTCTCTCCCGCCTGAAGCGCCTGCTTCATAGTTTAAGCTAATGATGAGTGTGTACAGGTGTGCTTTATACTCCTCCGGTTATTCCGTCACACCTTACCGTTCTAGCAACAAGCCAATAGGATTGGAGTGATTTCATTCACGTTCAGACCTGCTTCGCCTAGAGGCGTTCCCATAGTGTCGTAACCGACGCAGTGTCTCGTTCCCCTTCTCGGGGAACCAGGGTTACATACGTAAACCGAGACGTTTTTCTTTGTCACAAAAGGTTTGTTAAATTTTAGTTACTGAATACATTTGGGTAGAAAACTGAATATACAAACAAAAACATCAACAGAAATTATGGCATCAGCAGAGGTAAGCGATAATGAGACATATAAATGAGATAATAGCAGTATCTTACTTTGAGTCTGAGGGTCCATCTTCATTTCTGAAGAATAGAGGATTTCCTTTGGACGAGTCACTCTTCATAGACAGACAGCTGGATACTGGAGACTCTGCTCTGTCCTCCTCTTCCTCCACACAAACTCTCATCTTCTGAACTTCAGTCAGTCTGAGAGTTAAAAACAGTAACACTGACTTTGAGCTCAGAACACAAGAATCAAGAAGAACAAGTTTGTTCAAGAGTCACAAACAAGACTGCGAGAACAGGAAGTAACAAACACAAAGACACACAGACACACAGTAAACAGTTTAATAAAAACAGTCAGAACTTTTCTTTAAAACTGTGCTTGTGTTCTTGGTTACTGCAGGTTTAATGTGCTTTATTCAGCCAATCACAACTTTGTGTCCATAGATGAATGTTGAGTTCACTCTAACATTTCACAAGGGCCAAATCTAACCCTGGTGGCCAACAAAGCCAGGGGGGCTTGTTGGCAGCGCATTGAGTCAATTTGTGATCATCTTCACAGTGTTCTTGCTGTAATTCTCTATTTTGTATTTTATGGACTCTTCTTTTATGTGTAATATGATTAGGATATAAAAGTACTACATATTAGGTCAATTGTAAGAAATATGGAAACGGGGAGAGTGGTAATAATCAGAGGAAAACCCCAAGATTAAAAAGGTAAATTTATGAGAAAAAATAATTACAAATCTACAAGTAAAAAACTTCAATATTCTCTGATATAATGGATTGTTAAACCCGCTTTGTATTTTTGGACACGTACTTATCCACCTTTCGTAGTACAAGTTAATGGGGAAGTTACAACCAATGTCACAAAGTTACTCCTGTAACTTCGTAGTAAGACCCATGGTCTGCATCAAGCCATTATCTCCACTTTATCCAGGGCTTACATCCAGTTCCCGCCAGATCGCTGAGTTATACAGTTGTAGAGTCACGTACCAACCAAGTAACTGAAGCTTGTTATTCTGCTTGCCTTGTTTACCTGCTAACTCAAAATTCTCTGTCTTCAGATTCACCTTCACTGGATTTCCGCTCAAGGCTGCCAGCCAGCTCACCTTTCTCTCTGGATTTCACTTCTAAATGTTAACCCTGCTCCCCAGCCAGCTAAACCTTCCAGTTCCCTCTACCAAGTCATACTCTGAGTTCAATCCCAAACCCCAGCCACGTGTTGAACAATAATGATATGAACTGATTCAAGAAGCATCTGGTGGATCATAACAGCTGATCTGAGGAAGAGCCAAACAACTAAATAGTTTGAGGATAAATATGAGTTAAAGAATTACACATTTGAAGCAGATTTTTCAGATTTAGAATTCTTCTACATCTTTACAGTGATGTCAACGTGAGGGAAACAATATCTGCACTAATAGTTCTGCATCATTAATATAAATCTTTTAGCAGAACGTTTTGTATTAAACCTCAGTGCATCATCTTCCATCAGCTCAGTTTACAGTAAATACAGTCTCTTACTGTGTGTCTGACAGTCCAGCTTCATTACTGATTTTCAGATGATTTCCTTTGGACATCTGGATGCTGCAGATTCTGCTCTGTCCTCCTCTTCCTCCACACAAACATTCATCTTCTGGACTTCAGTCAGTCTGAGAGGTAAAACAGTGACACTGACTGTGAGCTCAGAACACAAGAATCAAGAAGAACAAGTTTGTTCAAGCGTCAAAAACAAGACTGAGAGAAGAAACAAAGACACACGCACGCACACACTCAGTAAACAGTATAATAAAAACAGACAGAACTCCACCGGGTCTCATGTCATTAAATCTGTGTTTATTTTCTAGAGTTAATGCAGGTTTAATGTGTTTTATTAGGTCAATCACAACTTTGTTCAGATGAATCAAAGTGTTGAGTTCACTCTAACATTTCTTTCCTCTACAGTCCACAGGGAGAAAAGTGACACAGAGACTTTGACAGTAAAATAATAAAAATGTTGTATTAACACTCACCCTGGCTCAGCCTTCAGGTTTGCTCCTTCTGCTCTGTCATCTCAAAATGGAGTCTGACTAAACACTTTCAGCTTCCCTGTTCTCACCTGGATCACCTGCTCAGTGTTGCTCCTCCCCTCAACAAGTGAGTTTATCTGTGTGTGTGTGTGTGTGTGTGTTACAGTTTTTGCTTATGTCATTGTTTACAAACAAGATCGTTAAAATGCTACAGAGTGAATAAATAATGGTAAAGATATGTATAGTAATGAAAGTTTATGATAATAATTGTAATGTTAATGATATTAATAACAATAATAAGAACAATAGGACTAGCAACAATAATTGTAGCAGAGGGTGTCGAGCAGGAACACGGGGGCAGCAGGTGACCCGCAACCACAGATCCAACTCCACAGCTCCAGAGGCAGAAACACCTGCAGAAAGTGATAGGAGGAGAGAGGAGAGGGACGAGAAAGCACAAAACTAAGTGTCTCGTTCCCCTTCTCGGGGAACGAGACACTGCGTCGGTTACGACACTATGGGAACGCCTCTAGGCGAAGCAGGTCTGAACGTGAATGAAATCACTCCAATCCTATTGGCTTGTTGCTAGAACGGTAAGGTGTGACGGAATAACCGGAGGAGTATAAAGCACACCTGTACACTCATCATTAGCTTAAACTATGAAGCAGGCGCTTCAGGCGGGAGAGAGGTGCGGCGGGCCGACGCAGTGTCTCGTTCCCCTTCTCGGGGAACCAGGGTTAGGGAAGAAGTCGAGTTAGTAACATGCATTAATGGGATGAGGTTGCGTATAGAGGGAGAGAAGTAGGAGGAGAGAGGAGCTCAGTGCACCATGGAAATCCCCCGGCCGTCTAGGACTATAGCAGCATAACTAACCTCACCTGAGCCAACCCTAACTATACGCTTTATCAAAGAGGAAAGTCTTAAGTCTACTCTTAAATGTGGAGACGGTGTCTGCCTCCTGAACGCAAACTGGAACGTGTTGCCACAGGAGAGGAGCTTGATAGCTGAACGCTTTGGCTCCCATTATACTTTTGGAGACTCTAGGAGCCAAGGTGCGTTTGGGAGTGCAGTGGTGGTTTAGTAAGGTACTATGAGCTCTTTAAGATAAGATGGGCTCTCTCTCGTTTTCCCGACCTCCTACGCGGGATTCGCAGGGGGCTGCAGACACTATCAGTCTCACACATAGAAACAAACAAATTTAGGTTGTCCCTGGTAGAATTATTATTATTATTATTGCTTTTCCCTGTTGTCCCCACCTTCCATCCCCCTTCTCTTACAGGTCTTGTCCTTTCTCTGTGCTGTCTGTTGTATGTGTATGTGTATATATATATATATATAAGTGAAGAGGATTGGTCCAGCACAGATCCTTGTGGAACTCCATAACTAACTTTGGCGTGCATTGAAGATTCATTGCTAACATGTACAAACTGAGATCGATCCGATAAACAGGACTTAAACCAGCTTAGAGCAGTTCCTTTAATGCCAATTATATGTTCCAGTCTCTGTAGGATCTGATGGTCAAGGTATCAAATGCAAATGTCCCCAGTGTAAGTGACACCTATGCACCCACCACAAAGCAGTGTGCAATTTGTAGCTCCTACAGCCTCAATTTTGCAAATAAAACATGATTCCAGTGAAGTTTATTCAGTTGTCTTTATTATGAAAAAAAATCTTTCTCTGGAAGGAGTCAGAGTCAAACGGCTTTCCACCTTTGTCTTATGCTCAGAGTCTAATAAAGACTTAATTATCTATGACAGAGATAATGATCATAGTGTTGTAACCCAGTTCACACAGTAATCACAGTATGTTGAGAGAAGGCCTGAAACATGCTGAGACTCAGGTTGTTCAGACTTTCTAAATATGTTTCAACATTTCTTTCTATATAATAATAAGAACAACATGCATGTTTCCTGATTCAGTTATTTGTACACACCTGTGACCAGGGGGCCCGTGCATTGACAACATAGGCGGTTGACTAGGGGCAAATGTCAGGGGTCGGGTTTAGGGTACCCACCTCTGTCTGATTAAGGTCAGTTGAAAAACTGAATAAAGCTTTGATTGCATCCGACTTTTATTTTCTTCTTTCTGTCAAGTAAATCTGTCATAATATGAGAAAGGTTGGTATTGGTGGTAATAAACTGAACTTCAGAGAGGTAACTTTATAAATGCAAATCAACTTCTACTATTAGAAAGATGTGGAAATAAACTGCAACACACCATTGTTCCACAGAGTGGAAAACATCAATAGAAAGATCAATTTAAATATGTTAATAAACATA
>NW_024044543.1:0-47832 GCF_014851395.1 Micropterus salmoides | reverse complement strand
CAAGAAGGCTTCAGAGGCAGCTGCAACAACATCTAACAGTGGGATGAGAGGCTAGTACACCACTGTCCACCCTCAAAAGTTATCCCACTGTTGTCATCAAGTCTCTTTGCCACACGTGAACATGATGAGCCCGAAACTCTAGGGAGCTGTGTTGGCAAAGGAGGATGGGCAATTCTTTCATTCTGCAGGTGTTTCTCAGACATTGTGTTTGCAAAACTATATATATATACTAGATGTGAGCTTGACTGAATGAGAGCATGCAGAAAGAGGGGGCTGTGCAGCTTATGCATAAGCAGTGACTGACACTGCCATTAGACACAGCTCCTGACTCTGATTGGTTGCTTTGTTCAGGAGCATTGGATTCTTGCAAATGGCATCAGGACCAGTAGGAGGAGCCAAAAGAAACTGATTTTTTCACAGATTTTCTGTCACATGTACTACTGTCAGGATAAGCTGCTGCTTTAAATTTAAAATGCATGTCGTCCACCAAGAACTAACTTCTACATGCAGCAGTTCTAGTCATTAGAATTCGATAGGCATACTCATAACTCCAATCTGTCTGTTATCGTCTTTATAATGCTTTGATCATGAGAGTTGTCTTGAAGTCAAAGTGGAATAGTTTTCTTCTAATGGTGTTCAGTGCTTCAGATGAAAATGAGCTCATTTATTCACAATCACATAGTTTGAATGTTGAATGTTTAGCTCTATTGAAAAAACTGTTTATATTTACAATTGGAGTAACATGTATTAAAATTAAAGCTTAAGTGTAGGTATATCATACAGAATGCTTTACTCCTCATGTTGTTGTTTTTTTACTATTGATAGAATGACATGCATTACAGTCTATTTAAATATTCACTAGCAAGGACACGCCACAAACAATGTGTGATTAGAGGTACATGTGAATATGGGAATGCATGGATTAGGAATTAATGCATATAGAGGGGAAGGGTGATGGTGGAAGAAGGATGTCGTCTGATAGGCTGGTCTGAGAGGGTGTACGGGAGACCGGGCATAGAGACTCAGTGTGGGGGTTCCGTCTCGGAAGTGTTTTTGTCCAGGCTTATTTCAAGCCCCCAGACGGTACCTAGATGAGACATGAGAGAGCTGTGCCCTGATTGAACAGGAAAGGATGAGGGGATGAAGGGATAAGGGAAGAGAGGATGGAGGGAACAGAGGATGTGCGGATGTGTGTAGGGATGAATGGATGAAGGGAAGGGAAGGGAGGGGGGTCGAGCGATCTGAAACAGTGTGCTGTAAGCGTGTGCTGTTGAAGGTGGATCGTTGCCTGGCTTGCATCAAGCGATCTGAAACAAGCGAGTGTTGAGGTGTGTCTGTTGAGCGTGGATCGTTGTCTGTCTTGTATCGAGCGATCTGAAACAAGCGTGCTGTTGTGCGTGTGCTGTTGAGCGTGGATCGTTGCTGTCTGTCTTGCGTCAAGCAATCTGAAGGAGTGGGGCAGGCTGAGCGGAGCGGCGGTTATATATAGCCTTGACAGGTGATTGGAGTGTGGTAGAGGCGTGGCCCCGCTCCCGAACCTAAGTTAACAAATTAACTTAATTTATATACACCTCTGAATCCACAAAGCTCTGATGTGAACCAGTCTCTTATCCAAGGTTTGATATATCCTCCCTCATTTTACTAGAAAGAGTAATTCAAGTGACATTAGCAGGCATTGGTTAGCCGCACTGACAGATGGAATAAAACTTTTGTTGTCTGTTAAAGTCTGCAAGCAGCTGTCAGTGCCAAAGGTTGTTTGTAAGACTACAGTGAGAGTTTTCTCAACGAAATAAAATAATAGTCAAAATCTCCCAGTTAAACCTTATTGCATAATCTAGCCTTAGGCTTATCAGCGTGTGATAGTAGTCTATAGAGTTTTAGTAATGAATTCAGGGACCTGCAAAAGTTGAAAGCTTAACCTTATTAGATTCGTTACACACATCAAGTTAGAATTGGTAGAATACTATAGAACCTCAACCCTAACCAAACAGTGTTACTAGTCCAATTACTAATATACGGTGCATTAATTTGTATTTTTCGAAAGAATAGATCTGTTGACCAATGGCTGCCTTACATCAAAATCAACGTTATGTCCATTGAAACTTATTCAACATCTTAACACTTATAATAAACTAAATAGTATACAATATACTAGCATAAATACATTAACACTTTGATTTCCTTAGCAATTAATTTTAATTCCCTCACACTCACGCAATTGTTTCATACTCAACAGGTTTCTACAAAATAACCAGTTTACACAGGACCATGGTCTTCTTTAGTATTCACGCATGTGCGCGCGCACACACACACACACACACACAACACACACACACAATAACTAGGGCTGGGCACATTAACGCGTTATTATCGCGATAACGCATTTATTAATTAACGCTGACCATTATTTATCGCACGTTAATGCAGTTTTTATTATTAGGCCTATTATTTTGAAAGTCCGTTGCTCACTGGGTCTGAATACACATACAGTCAAACACGGGTCACAGGAGGGGTGGGATGTTGCAGCCTGCAAATCACCACCCAAACAAGCAGCGGAGAGAGGCTTCAGCAGACTACGTTGGATGCAGCATGTGGGAGAAGTAGATAAACAAAAGCAAGACAAGCAAACAAATGCCACAGCAATCTGTGTATGGTTCGTTCTTTGATTATTTCGTTTCAAAACCCAAACCAAAAACACAAGTCATTTTTGTTTTTTCTGTTTTAAAACCAAATCTATGACTGGTGTTGTATCACTACTGGTTTTCAAACTAACTTGCTAATGTAATGTGCGCGCGTTGTTTGCAACAGCTGTGGTCTTCGTCGAGCTTCATCCAACCAGAGGGAAGGATCAATGACCGTAAGCGATGGACGGTCAGTGGTCGTTCCCTTTGGCTGGATGAAGTCCGATGCTCCTGATTTTAGGCATAGCCTAATCCATGTGTTACTGCAGCTGGAGGGAAGAAACAGTCTGTCCCATTAGTGCGAGGGACACATTAAGGGTTGCTCCCGTTCCTCAGGTGATTTCAGACAGGGAGACAAGCGATCCGCAAGTAAACAGCAGCCACTCTATGGATAGTAACCATGGCAAAGGTTTCTGTGTGCCACAGTTGTAGCCTATTTAAATTTAGTTCAATTATGTTAATATTAATGTTTATAACTTTACTTGATAGGCCTTCATCTAGTTTTGCGGGGATCCTCTGCCATGCAAATTCCCTCCTCTTGATGTCTGTTTAGTAAACAGTATAGATTCTGGAAACTCACAAACAGCAAGGATCAGTCACTCTTCCAATGATTTGTGCTCCGCGTCACGTACAAAAAGTTCAAGACAATTCAATTCGGCAGCGGACACTTGCTACTGAACATAGGCTAGACTGTTTCTGCTGCTCCCTGATAAAAGAAAAATGTTTCTGCTGATGCCTGTTCAGAAAAAAAACCCCAATAAATCAGATTTACATATGTTGCTCAGAAGGTGCCTGTTAGGATGTTATGATCGTGGCTCTGGACCTGATGGTAACTCTCTTAGCAAGCTAAAAGGTAATGCCCTGGCAGTGGCAAATAGCTTTGGCTTTATATTTGATTTGATTACATTAATGTTCAAGTTGAGATTTACAAGAAATATTTTATTGCTACTGTGTAAAGGGAATACTGCTGGTAAAAAGTGTTTGTAAACCACTAAATGTAAAGCAGTACATTTAAATTAAAAGTGCGCAGTACACTACTTTAGAATTCATTATTCAATTTTTGTGCAGTTAATAACAATTAATTGCAGAAAATCATGTGATTAATCGCGATTAAAAATTTTAATCGTTGCCCAGCACTAACAATAATTGATGGTGACATGGACTTATTTCACATTTGAGGGAGGGCTGTCTGTATCATGTAAAGATCTATCAGCATACAACAAAACTAATAGAATAATGTGGGAGACCCGGGTTCCCCTTCAAGGGAACTCAAACTGCGTCGGTGACGACACTATGGGAACGCCTCTGGGCGTGGCAGGGCTGAAATCATGAATGAAACTACTCCAATCCTATTGGCGTTGCTAGAACAGTAGTGTTTGACGGTGTAACTGGAGGCGTATATAAGCACGCACATTAGCTTTTTTCTATTCAGCAGGCACTCTGGCATGTTTGAGACTACGAAAGAAGTACAACCACGAGAGGAAATTTCTTACCTGGAAGGAAGCCTGGCAGAGGAGATGGCTGGTGAGCAGTTCAGGCAGTGTGTTTCCCATGCCCGCGCTACATCACGGCTGAGGACACTCATGCCCTGTGTGTCTTGTCTGGGGATGCCGCATGCCAGGCAGCTCACGAGGGGGCTGCGGTGCGACGGCTGAAGAGCGACGAGCTCAGCCCTCGTCTAGCGCCTACCGCCAGAGCCAGAAGCGAAGCGTCGCTTCCCGTGGTCCTCCTCAACAAACCTGGGATGCGAGGCGGCGCTCTGGCCCACAGCCCCCAAGAGATGGATCTGAGGACCATCATTCAGTCTCGGCGGGCCCGGGGAAAGAGGTCCTGAGGTTTCGAGTAGGGGGGCCCACTACCACCACTGGTTCCCTTGGCGGATTTCGCAGAAGCATTTCGAACATTTCCCCGTGGGTCCTGCGCACAGTAGTGGATGGCTACAGACTGCAGTTCCGGGTCTGCCCCCCAGATTCAACAAGGTGGTTGGACTGCGGTGCACGTGGAGCAGAGCCAGGTGTGGGACAAGAAGTTCGCTCTCTGCAGGAGAAAGGAGCCACAGAATTATTCCCGGCCAGTCAGGGACGGGTGCTACAGCCGGTACTTCATAGTTCCAAGAAGGACGGAGGGTTGCGTCCGATTTTAGATCTGCGGTCCCTGAACCTACTCTGAGGAGATTCAGGTTCAAGATGCTCACCATCCCCGCCATCGTCAGTCAATCCAATCCGAGGATTGGTTTGTCACGATAGATCTGCGAGACGCATATTTCCACATCTCCATTCATCCCTCTCACAGGAAGTTCCTGAGGTTCGCCTTCGGGGGCGTGGCATACCAGTATCGGGTTCTTCCGTTCGGCCTAGCACTTCCCCTCGCACGTCACCAAGTGTATGGATGTAGCTCTGGCCCCGATGAGGCTCTAGGGCATCCGCGACTGGCTCATTCTGGCCACTCTCGAGAGTTAGCGGTTCAGCATCAAGATGTCGTCCTCGCCACTTCAGTGTTTGGGGCTACGGCTCAACGCGAAAGAAGAGTGTGCTGACGCCGCCCAACGGACTACCTTCCTAGGGGTGGTGTGGGACTCAACTACGGCCCACCTATTACCTGCACGCGTCAGGTCCATTTGTTCACAGTGACCAGAGTGCAACGAGGCCGCACCATCACTGTGAAACACTTTCAGAGGGTGTTGGGTCCCATGGCAGCAGCGTCAAGTATAATACCTTCTGGCTTGCTGCACATGAGAGCCCTGCAGTGGGGTAAAATCCAAGGGATTCTCCCGAGGGGAAATCCGCTCCGTCTGATACGGGTTACGAGCAGGTACCCTCCCTGTCAGAAATGTTGGCGGTTTTCAGAGATCTGAGGAGTTTTTTGCCCGCCCTCCATGGTCACCACGTCCTTGTCAGGACCAACAATACGGCAGTGGTGGCCTATTTGAATCACCAGGGGGGTCTGTGCTTGCACCCATTATGCAAGCTGGCACATCAGATCCTCCTGTGGTCCAGCAGAGACTGCTGTCTCTCAGAGCGATGTATATCCCTGGGACCCAGAATCAGGGAGCAGACCTGCTGCGAGACAGGGGCTGAGGCTCGGGGAATGCAGACTCCACACCGAGGTGGTGGAGTTATTGTGCGAAAGGTTCGGCCCCACAGACGTGGACCTGTTTGCGTCTTGAGAGATGACGCACTGTCCGCTGTGGTTCTGACGTGGCCAAGGCTGTGTCTGTATGCTTTTCCCCCAGTCGCTCTGCTCCCAGAGGTTCTGGAGCGGGTCCGTCAGCCTACTATTAGTAGCCCGTTTTGGCCGGCCCGAGTGTGGTTCTCGGACATAATATGCTCCTGGAGGGTCTTTCACCCACGCCCCGTCCTGTGGCAACTGTGGGTCTGGCCCCTGATGGGGGTTCCTCCAGTACCATTTCTTACTGACACTTCCCACTGTGACATCCACCACTGTGTCTCTGAGCAAGATGATTAACCTCTAGTTGTTTCAGCGGCATTCGACTATATTAATAGTTGAATAGAATGGATAGTTATTAGATGTGGAGCCTATGATCAAAATTATGAAGTTACTGTTTCAGGCAGGACACTTTTTTCATGGAGTAGTCAATTTGAGATTTTGTGTTCGATATTTTCTTACTCTTCAAACTTCAAAAATAGACATTTAGATGGGGTTTGTTTTAAGCCTACAACCTGCATCTTTGCTTTGTACATTCTTCTAAATTAACCAAAACAAGATAATCTGCACCTTTTTCCAGAAAAAAACGCCTAAAAAACATACCCAAAATGAATCAGGAATAACTCCTCAACCATTTGGCCTAGATGCATAATTTTGGTCTCCTTTGAAAAGTCAGAAGCTAAGAAATATAAATCCATTGGTATTAAATATTTATTTACTTTTACAGACTACATGGAGATGCAATAAAGAAAAAATCTGATATTTTCATCCTCACCTGGTAAAGAAAGCGATATTTTAATGCAATAAACCATCAAAACCATCCTGAGGAAGCTTTAATGCAATGAATATCTTCTAATACATAGAATGCAATTGTTTCTGCTGTTCTTCCTTGGGGCGGGGTACAGCTTCCCCTGGACATGCGGTCTGGGGTCCTTTACGCTTTGGGGGGGTCGCAGGGTGTCCTGGTTTCTGGGGGTGGGGTCTCTGCGCGGGTTGATCCAATTGCGGTTTGGTGGGCTGCGGTGGGATTGTGGGGCGATTGTCGATGCATCTTGATGCATTATACTTTTTCCCTGGGCAGGGTCTCTGGATGGCTGCTGGGCATTTAGTTTGTGCATTGGAGTCCGGGGGAGGCATTCCTCGTTGGCTTGGAGGTACCTGTTTGGTCCCTGTTTTGCTTCGTTGGCCTCGGATCCGTGCTTGCCCATTTCTCTGTCGGCCAGTTGTTGGACCCCTCTGGATACTGAGGTATATAGTTAGTTTTCGGGATGTGCAGTGGGGTGCGGGGCAGGGCTGTGCCGGTTTGTTTGGGTTGTGCCTGGAGTTCTCGGCCCTTGACGGGTGGGTGGGTTGTTGGTGGCATGCAGCTGAGAGTTGATTTTGCCTCGTTGCTGGTTGGCTGGTGTTGCATGGCGGCCGGGGGGCGCGCTGGGCATGGGGGATGTCGGGGCGCCGGCGGCCTTAGTTTTTTCCGGCGGTTGGGGGGACGGGGACTTTTATTGGCAGGTGCACGGTGACCTGTCGGCGCGTTTGCTGGGATGGGACTTGCTGGCTGTGGTGTTTCTCTCGCTGGCTTTCGCTGTCGTTGTTCCGTTTGCTCTCTCGTTTGCCCGAACCTCGCACGCGGGATTCGCGGGTTCTTGCCTGCCTGTTACAGTGTGGCGTCCCACTCTCACTAACAAACTACAGTCTTTAACAGGCTTATGCGCACACCACATGTACACACACCACATACAGACACATTCACCCACACGCACACAGACAGACACAAACAAATTTAGGTTGTCCCTGGTAGAATTATTCTGATGCCTCTCTTTCAGTTACTATTTAAATTAATTATTATTCCAGCTCTCGTGGCTGTGTTGTGTTGCTTATTTAGTGTGTGTGACTGTTTCTTGTTTTCATGTTCTCTTAGTTGTCTTAATATGTCAGCTGTTTATTGCTGCTGTTCGGTGGTTGTCTTTTATATTATTATTATTTTTATTGTTTTTAGGGCCCGAGCACGACGTGCGAGGTCCCTATTGAATTGCTCGGATTATTAGGGCCCGAGCACGACCGTGCGAGGTCCCTATTGAATTGCTCGGATTATTAGGGCCCGAGCACGACCGTGCGAGGTCCCTATTGAATTGCTCGGATTATTTTTTTTTTTTTTTTTTTTTTTCTGCAAAGTAGGCCCAAATGACATGGCCTAAACATACTCGAAAACTCACCAAAATTTGCAAACATGTCAGAACCGGTGAAAAATTTCGTATTCTACAAGTTTCGCACATGGGCGTGGCAAAATGACTCGCTAGCGCCACCTAGAAAATTGGAAATGATTAGCCCCTCGTTCACGTTCAACCTACATGTACGAAATTTTCTGGGGACATGTATCGTATCAAGACGCACAAAAAAGCCTCAAGAACCCATAGCCTAAAGTCAACAGGAAGTCGGCCATTTTGAATTTTATGGCCATTTTTGGATGATTTACACACTTCGTACTTTAACGAACTCCTCCTAGGGATTTAGTCGGATCGACGTCAAATTTCTGCTGTGCCTTCTAAAGGCATTGACGATGAAAAGTTGTGCTATTTGCGAGTTTTCGTCAATGGGCGTGTCCGTGGCGTCGATGATTCGCAATGAAACAGGAAGTTGTTGTAACTTCAGTGTACATGCTCACATCTGGACCAAACTGTACATGTAGGATGAGAGTCCCGCCCTGAACACATGTACATGCCGACATTCACCCACAGTCATAGCGCCACCTGCTGGCAACAGAAAGTGACCTTTAACGAAGCAGCCCCCGCCGCACGTTTCACCTACGTGCACGAATTTTCTGTGGTACGTGTATCTTGTCCAGACGCACAAAAAAGCCTCTTGGAGCCATAGCCTAAATCAACAGGAAGTCGGCCATTTTGAATTTTACGTCAAATTTTGGATGATTTACACACTTCGTACTTTAACGAACTCCTCCTAGGGATTTAGTCCGACCGACCTCAAATTTGTGCTGTGCCTTCTAAAGGCATTGAAGATGAAAAGTTGTGCTATTTGCAAGTTTTCGTCAATGGGCGTGTCCGTGGCGTGGCGTCAAAGATCAGCTCTTCGCCATGACACGGAAGTTGTCGTAACTTCAGTGTACATGCTCACATCTGGACCAAACTGTACATGTAGGATGAGAGTCCCGCCCTGAACACATGTACATGCTGACATTCACACAGTCATAGCGCCACCTGCTGGCAACAGGAAGTGACTTTTAACGAAGCAGCCCCCGCCGCACGTTTTACCTACGTGCACGAATTTTCTGTGGTACGTGTATCTTGTCCAGACGCACAAAAAAGCCTCTTGGAGCGATGCCTAAAATCAACAGGAAGTCGGCCATTTTGAATTTTACGTCAAATTTTGGATGATTTACACACTTCGTACTTTAACGAACTCCTCCTAGGGATTTAGTCCGACCGACCTCAAATTTGTGCTGTGCCTTCTAAAGGCATTGAAGATGAAAAGTTGTGCTATTTGCAAGTTTTCGTCAATGGGCGTGTCCGTGGCGTGGCGTCAAAGATCAGCTCTTCGCCATGACACGGAAGTTGTCGTAACTTCAGTGTACATGCTCACATCTGGACCAAACTGTACATGTAGGATGAGAGTCCCGCCCTGAACACATGTACATGCTGACATTCACAGACAGTCATAGCGCCACCTGCTGGCAACAGGAAGTGACTTTTAACGAAGCAGCCCCCGCCGCACGTTTACCTACGTGCACGAATTTTCTGTGGTACGTGTATCTTGTCCAGACGCACAAAAAAGCCTCTTGGAGCGATGCCCTAAAATCAACAGGAAGTCGGCCATTTTGAATTTTACGTCAAATTTTGGATGATTTACACACTTCGTACTTTAACGAACTCCTCCTAGGGATTTAGTCCGACCGACTTCAAATTTGTGCTGTGCCTTCTAAAGGCATTGAAGATGAAAAGTTGTGCTATTTGCGAGTTTTCGTCAATGGGTGTGTCCGTGGCGTGGCGTCAGAGATCAAGTCTTCGCCATGACACAGGAAGTTGTTGTAACTTCAGTGTACATGCTCACATCTGAACCAAACTTTACGTGCTTGATAACTCTCCCACCCCGCTATGGAGGACCGATCCTGACACAGTCAGAAATAAATACAGAAATAAATAAATGCTCAATAAATAAATAAGCATCCAATTAAATACACAAAAAAATAAGTAAATAAATAAATGTAGGTAGTAATTAAATTATACAAGGAGACATAAATGTATATTTTAATTAGTGCCTTTACTTATTCACCTTTGTTATAATTACCTTATTTGTTTATTCAACTTTATTTATTACTAATTTTTTAATGTATTTATTTATGTGTGTGTTTTAATATTTTTGTCTGTTTTATTCTTCCTTTGTATTTATTTACCTTATTTATTTTCACCCATGGTATTTATTTCTGCCTGTCTTAAATTTTTGTATGCATTTCTGCCTCATTATGCAAATGAGGAGGGGCTGTGTCTCAAGGGGTCATCTTCTCTGCTATTGGTGGACCAGTCAGACAGGAGAGCTCCTACTCTGCCTGCAGACATCAACGATCTTGCCCCTCACACAGTCAGATGGCTTCCTTCAGTGCGCTGAGGTGTTTAACAACTCTGAAGACAATACTACCAGCAATGTCTTCCTTCTCTTTTCACGTAGAGCTCCGACAGACAGTGCTTTCAGTTTGCTGCATGCATGGACACAGAACTGCGGTATAGGGAGAAGCACACGGTCAGCTGGCTGCAGCTAAATCTGGAGTGCACTCGTATTCAATTCTGTATGGTAAATTCAGTTTTAACGGAGCAGAGCGAGCTGACAGGCAGAGTTAGAGACTTTTTCTGTCCGTTTCTCTCTTTACAAAGACGCATGTTGCAGTCAGAGTCTTCTCTGAGATGCGAGCACGACATACAACACAATTTATCAAATTACACAACGGATATACAGTATGAAAATAAGATTGATTGGATTATACTCACAGGAAGTATAAAACCTCTTACATGGGTCTATTAAAAGTAAAGTAACACAAAAATGTCAGGGAAATTACTTTACTTAGATTTAAGTACTGCAGTTGTACATTTGAAATACCTTCCTACCTTTCTGATAGGAAGCCTTCTTGAGGTGGTATAAAACATTTCTTCTTATATTCTGATTTGAGTTGTGGACAACTATGACCACATGAATTAAAAAATTAAACATTTCACTGCCCAAGTCAGCTATAACACAAGTCTTGTTCATCAGACTACATGCTGTACAGTATTTGTGGACAGATTTTGTCCCAGGATTTCTTATGCATTTCTTCTTCTTCGTTGCATGATTTAGAATAATAAGGTGAGAAATGGGTCTATTCTGAGTTCATCCTGCACTGCAGCAGCTAATAAAGTCCATTTAATCCCAAAAACGCTTTTCTTTTAGGCAGGCTGGAGCAGAAAACAACTCACCTTTCTCAAGTTGTACAGTAATGTCACATGTGTATGAAGGTGGATCAAACAAGCTAATCTTAAATGTCAAAGTAGAGAGGAGCCTAGTAGGCCTATTTATTTTCATTCATTACACAATATGAATAAGCTATGCAGACAGTTGTAAAGAAAGAACATCTTTTTCTTCTGTTCTCTACTTGTTATAGTTACACAGTATTAGGGGTGTGGGCTGTATTAAAAGTATCCACTGTTCTCCCATGCTCTAACACACAGTAACGATGAAATGTGTGCTGTTCTCACATTCTTCCTCTGTATGTACACATAAACAACAAGGCAAGGAATTTATTTTATTGTTTGGGTACATTATTGTTCAGTGTACATGTCACATCTGAAACAAACTTTACGTGCTTGATAACTCTCCCACCCCGCAGACATCTACACGCAATACCGATTTATATTCATAGCGGCAAGTGCTATGTAGCTCCACATAGGGGACACAGGAAGTGACATATAGCATTCATGCGGCGTCGGAACCGCGTAGGAAATTCACAGCCGCACCGGCAGAGCTCCAGAATGTGCAACTCGGCCGGCTCACGCGCGGACGCGCTTACAAGTGCGAGGGCCCGCCCAACGCTGCTTGCAGCTTTAATTTTATTTTTTTTTTTTTTTTTTTTTTTTTTTTTCTGCAAAGTAGGCCCAAATGACATGGCCTAAACATACTCGAAAACTCACCAAAATTTGCAAACATGTCAGAACCGGTGAAAAATTTCGTATTCTACAAGTTTCGCACATGGGCGTGGCAAAATGACTCGCTAGCGCCACCTAGAAAATTGGAAATGATTAGCCCCTCGTTCACGTTCAACCTACATGTACGAAATTTTCTGGGGACATGTATCGTATCAAGACGCACAAAAAAGCCTCAAGAACCCATAGCCTAAAGTCAACAGGAAGTCGGCCATTTTGAATTTTATGGCCATTTTTGGATGATTTACACACTTCGTACTTTAACGAACTCCTCCTAGGGATTTAGTCGGATCGACGTCAAATTTCTGCTGTGCCTTCTAAAGGCATTGACGATGAAAAGTTGTGCTATTTGCGCGTTTTCGTCAATGGGCGTGTCCGTGGCGTCGATGATTCGCAATGAAACAGGAAGTTGTTGTAACTTCAGTGTACATGCTCACATCTGGACCAAACTGTACATGTAGGATGAGAGTCCCGCCCTGAACACATGTACATGCCGACATTCACCCACAGTCATAGCGCCACCTGCTGGCAACAGAAAGTGACCTTTAACGAAGCAGCCCCCGCCGCACGTTTCACCTACGTGCACGAATTTTCTGTGGTACGTGTATCTTGTCCAGACGCACAAAAAAGTCTCTTGGAGCCATAGCCTAAACCCAACAGGAAGTCGGCCATTTTGAATTTTACGTCAAATTTTGGATGATTTACACACTTCGTACTTTAACGAACTCCTCCTAGGGATTTAGTCCGACCGACCTCAAATTTGTGCTGTGCCTTCTAAAGGCATTGAAGATGAAAAGTTGTGCTATTTGCAAGTTTTCGTCAATGGGCGTGTCCGTGGCGTGGCGTCAAAGATCAGCTCTTCGCCATGACACGGAAGTTGTCGTAACTTCAGTGTACATGCTCACATCTGGACCAAACTGTACATGTAGGATGAGAGTCCCGCCCTGAACACATGTACATGCTGACATTCACAGACAGTCATAGCGCCACCTGCTGGCAACAGGAAGTGACTTTTAACGAAGCAGCCCCCGCCGCACGTTTTACCTACGTGCACGAATTTTCTGTGGTACGTGTATCTTGTCCAGACGCACAAAAAAGCCTCTTGGAGCGATGCCCTAAAATCAACAGGAAGTCGGCCATTTTGAATTTTACGTCAAATTTTGGATGATTTACACACTTCGTACTTTAACGAACTCCTCCTAGGGATTTAGTCCGACCGACTTCAAATTTGTGCTGTGCCTTCTAAAGGCATTGAAGATGAAAAGTTGTGCTATTTGCGAGTTTTCGTCAATGGGTGTGTCCGTGGCGTGGCGTCAGAGATCAAGTCTTCGCCATGACACAGGAAGTTGTTGTAACTTCAGTGTACATGCTCACATCTGAACCAAACTTTACGTGCTTGATAACTCTCCCACCCCGTTATGGAGGACCGATCCTGACACAGTCAGAAATAAATACAGAAATAAATAAATGCTCAATAAATAAATAAGCATCCAATTAAATACACAAAAAAATAAAGTAAATAAATAAATGTAGGTAGTAATTAAATTATACAAGGAGACATAAATGTATATATTTTAATTAGTGCCTTTACTATTCACCTTTGTTATAATTACCTTATTTGTTTATTCAACTTTATTTATTACAATTTTTTTAATGTATTTATTTATGTGTGTGTTTTAATATTTTTGTCTGTTTTATTCTTCCTTTGTATTTATTTACCTTATTTATTTTCACCCATGGTATTTATTTCTGCCTGTCTTTTTTAAATTTTTGTATGCATTTCTGCCTCATTATGCAAATGAGGAGGGGCTGTGTCTCAAGGGGTCATCTTCTCTGCTATTGGTGGACCAGTCAGACAGGAGAGCTCCTACTCTGCCTGCAGACATCAACGATCTTGCCCCTCACACAGTCAGATGGCTTCCTTCAGTGCGCTGAGGTGTTTAACAACTCTGAAGACAATACTACCAGCAATGTCTTCCTTCTCTTTTCACGTAGACGCTCCGACAGACGGTGCTTTCAGTTTGCTGCATGCATGGACACAGAACTGCGGTACAGCACACAGTAACGATGAAATGTGTGCTGTTCTCACATTCTTCCTCTGTATGTACACATAAACAACAAGGCAGGGAAATATAAAAGGAATTTATTTTATTGTTTGGGTACATTATTGTTCAGTGTACATGCTCACATCTGAAACAAACTTTACGTGCTTGATAACTCTCCCACCCCGCAGACATCTACACGCCAACACCGATTTATATTCATAGCGGCAAGTGCTATGTAGCTCCACATAGGGGACACAGGAAGTGACATATAACACCTTCATGCGGCGTCATAACCGCGTAGCAAATTCACAGCCGCACCGGCAGAGCTCCAGAATATGCAACTCGGCCGGCTCACACGAGGACGCGCTTATAAGTGCGAGGGCCCGCCCAATGCTGCTTGCAGCTTTAATTATTATTTTATTATTATTATTTTTTTTTTTTTTCTGCAAAGTAGGCCCAAATGACATGGCCTAAACATACTCGAAAACTCACCAAAATTTGCAAACATGTCAGAACCGGTGAAAAATTTCGTATTCTACAAGTTTCGCACATGGGCGTGGCAAAATGACTCGCTAGCGCCACCTAGAAAATTGGAAATGATTAGCCCCTCGTTCACGTTCAACCTACATGTACGAAATTTTCTGGGGACATGTATCGTATCAAGACGCACAAAAAAGCCTCAAGAACCCATAGCCTAAAGTCAACAGGAAGTCGGCCATTTTGAATTTTATGGCCATTTTTGGATGATTTACATACTTCGTACTTTAACGAACTCCTCCTAGGGATTTAGTCGGATCGACCTCAAATTTCTGCTGTGCCTTCTAAAGGCATTGACGATGAAAAGTTGTGCTATTTGCGCGTTTTCGTCAATGGGCGTGTCCGTGGCGTCGATGATTCGCAATGAAACAGGAAGTTGTTGTAACTTCAGTGTACATGCTCACATCCGGACCAAACTGTACATGTAGGATGAGAGTCCCGCCCTGAACACATGTACATGCCGACATTCACCCACAGTCATAGCGCCACCTGCTGGCAACAGAAAGTGACCTTTAACGAAGCAGCCCCCGCCGCACGTTTCACCTACGTGCACGAATTTTCTGTGGTACGTGTATCTTGTCCAGACGCACAAAAAAGTCTCTTGGAGCCATAGCCTAAACCCAACAGGAAGTCGGCCATTTTGAATTTTACGTCAAATTTTGGATGATTTACACACTTCGTACTTTAACGAACTCCTCCTAGGGATTTAGTCCGACCGACCTCAAATTTGTGCTGTGCCTTCTAAAGGCATTGAAGATGAAAAGTTGTGCTATTTGCAAGTTTTCGTCAATGGGCGTGTCCGTGGCGTGGCGTCAAAGATCAGCTCTTCGCCATGACACGGAAGTTGTCGTAACTTCAGTGTACATGCTCACATCTGGACCAAACTGTACATGTAGGATGAGAGTCCCGCCCTGAACACATGTACATGCTGACATTCACAGACAGTCATAGCGCCACCTGCTGGCAACAGGAAGTGACTTTTAACGAAGCAGCCCCCGCCGCACGTTTTACCTACGTGCACGAATTTTCTGTGGTACGTGTATCTTGTCCAGACGCACAAAAAAGCCTCTTGGAGCGATGCCCTAAAATCAACAGGAAGTAGGCCATTTTGAATTTTACGTCAAATTTTGGATGATTTACACACTTCGTACTTTAACGAACTCCTCCTAGGGATTTAGTCCGACCGACTTCAAATTTGTGCTGTGCCTTCTAAAGGCATTGAAGATGAAAAGTTGTGCTATTTGCGAGTTTTCGTCAATGGGTGTGTCCGTGGCGTGGCGTCAGAGATCAAGTCTTCGCCATGACACAGGAAGTTGTTGTAACTTCAGTGTACATGCTCACATCTGAACCAAACTTTACGTGCTTGATAACTCTCCCACCCCGTTATGGAGGACCGATCCTGACACAGTCAGAAATAAATACAGAAATAAATAAATGCTCAATAAATAAATAAGCATCCAATTAAATACACAAAAAAATAAAGTAAATAAATAAATGTAGGTAGTAATTAAATTATACAAGGAGACATAAATGTATATATTTTAATTAGTGCCTTTACTATTCACCTTTGTTATAATTACCTTATTTGTTTATTCAACTTTATTTATTACTAATTTTTTTAATGTATTTATTTATGTGTGTGTTTTAATATTTTTGTCTGTTTTATTCTTCCTTTGTATTTATTTACCTTATTTATTTTCACCCATGGTATTTATTTCTGCCTGTCTTTTTTAAATTTTTGTATGCATTTCTGCCTCATTATGCAAATGAGGAGGGGCTGTGTCTCAAGGGGTCATCTTCTCTGCTATTGGTGGACCAGTCAGACAGGAGAGCTCCTACTCTGCCTGCAGACATCAACGATCTTGCCCCTCACACAGTCAGATGGCTTCCTTCAGTGCGCTGAGGTGTTTAACAACTCTGAAGACAATACTACCAGCAATGTCTTCCTTCTCTTTTCACGTAGACGCTCCGACAGACGGTGCTTTCAGTTTGCTGCATGCATGGACACAGAACTGCGGTACAGCACACAGTAACGATGAAATGTGTGCTGTTCTCACATTCTTCCTCTGTATGTACACATAAACAACAAGGCAGGGAAATATAAAAGGAATTTATTTTATTGTTTGGGTACATTATTGTTCAGTGTACATGCTCACATCTGAAACAAACTTTACGTGCTTGATAACTCTCCCACCCCGCAGACATCTACACGCCAACACCGATTTATATTCATAGCGGCAAGTGCTATGTAGCTCCACATAGGGGAAGTGACATATAACACCTTCATGCGGCGTCATAACCGCGTAGCAAATTCACAGCCGCACCGGCAGAGCTCCAGAATATGCAACTCGGCCGGCTCACACGCGGACGCGCTTATAAGTGCGAGGGCCCGCCCAACGCTGCTTGCAGCTTTAATTTTGTTTGTGTTTGTTTGTTGTTGTTGTTTTTCTCCTCCCCAAGCCCCCCTCATTGTTCTATTGCAGGTTTCGTTGCTTTCTGCAATTGGTGTTTCCCACAGCTTTTCCCTGTTGTCCCCACCCTCCATCCCCCTTTCCCCTTCTCTTACAGGTGTTGTCCTTTCTCTGTGCTGTCTGTTTGTGCCCCACCATCCCCGTGTCTGCCCCCCTGTCCGGCCCGGTGACAAATCAATACATAATTAAATAAATAATAAAACAGACAAAGGAGTATTTTAATACTCTCTTGTTAAAGTAAAATCTGTCTGGCACAATATGGTATCCAGGTCATTATACTCTATACCAGGCTGCTGGGCAGGACAGGTTTAAAAAACAAAAAAAACAAAAAAAAAATAGAATGCAATTGTAACTGTAAATCTGATGAAAATAAACAAAATACAAAAGTTATCATACAACAATTTCAAATATACCAGGCGAATTTCCATATTTTGGCAATATTTATTGTTAAAATGTTGACTCTGATAGATATCTGATAGATATCTTTAAAACACTTTTTCTGTCCATACAACCAATTTCCAAATGACAAAACACTGAAATATTGATAAAAACAGGAGTATTCATCAACATTCCTGTCACCAAAAAAACTCCCTGTAGATTGAGAACGGAACATCCCACATTGAGGGGGGTATCAATCGATCCGGCTTGAGCAGACCTTTCATTTGATACATTTCATGTTTATATATCTCAAACGGATCGGCCACAAAATGGCAAAAAACACCGTATGTTAAGCGGCATGTTTCCTCTCTGCAGAAAAAGACGACAGCAAGCAGGTAGCGTGCAGGCATTGCGCAATAATCAAGATGGCGCCCGCTTAGACTCGGAGCAACAACATTGGCAGGTTTCGGAGTTAAAACGGCGAAAAAAAACAAAATTCAGTTAGTAATATCGCCCAGAGCACCATTGCCCCTGGTACCGGGGGCGTCTGTTTTCAACAGGTACAAAACATTTCAGCGAACAAGACTCTTGATGTAAGTCATTAACTGAGGAAGTTTAGTGGTGATATATAGTTATTTTGTTTATCCTATTCACCTGTAGTGCCTTGTCAAATTAATGCAAATTAATACATTTTAATTAGTTAACACCTAATTTGCATATCAATGTGGTGATTGCGATGGCATTGTTTGACACCAATTTTACTGTTTAGCTAACTTATTATTTATAGCTAGTTGCTCATGAGTCATGCAAGACACATAAGTTAACTGTATTAGGCTTTTAGCTAGCTGTAAACTGGAAGCACTAGTAGTTTAGTCTTTTGTTCATCATCCCTCACCTCCACACAAGCCAAGAAAAACACAGCTGGGAGAAGCTGCTGTCTGTCTGTCTGATGTGCCAATGTGTGATGTACTGCTGTGCGGAGATGTGGGGAGAGAGCGAGAGAGCATCGGAACGACAAAGTCTTATCTGCTGACCTGATATTTTCATTTTTAATGCAATAAATATATTTTTTTGACAGACAAAATGTGGGCAGAAAAAAGAACAGGTGCTTAAGCTTCTTTTCTGCCACGGAACCATGTCTGTGTGTGCACGTCCCTGCTCTCAGCTATGTTAGCTCTTATTGCCAAAGATCCTCTCTGTATGCTAGCAGTATTGTCTAAAAACTATTTTTCAGGATTTATATTCATTTCATATATTATAAAAAAATGGATATTGCTCCTTCACATGTAGCAGTAAGTTATACCACAAGCAAATCTCCAGCCTTTGAAAAGTGAGGATGTGCTTTATAAGGTATGACAGTGACATGTTATATAGCTTTGATAATGTGTTCATCCCCAATGTCTCTACCAGTGGTGATGGGATTGACACAAACTGTACACTTATTACATATTGATATCCATGGTGATGTATTTTGCGTGGGCTGTGCATTACTTTTTACATTTTTCTGTTTTGATTTAAGTTATGTAACAGTAGCCTATTTTAAAATTGAACACATTATGTTGGTAGTTAGGTTTACATGACAAAATGTCATCATAACATTTGGTATCAATATTGATGGTCTCCAGAGGATGAGTTTGTAGCCCCCACCATCAGGTTTTTTTCCACCAGTACACAACAAATAATAATATGTAAAGGACAGATTGCCATGACATTTACTGAGTGTGTTCATGATCCCCGAACATTTCTCTAGTGCCACCCTCAGGCCAAAATGTCCAAACAAGTCATTTCATAATCTAACCAGCAGATGTTAAGGGAACTTCATGACCAGCTTCATGTGGTAACCCTTTTTGATTATAATGAACCCACTATTTTCTTTTTCTGCCTGTTTTTAACTCCACATTAACTTGACAGGCCCGTGGCCCAGCATTTATAACAGAAACAATTCAAAATCAAAATCAATTAATTTTAAATGGACTGCAAACAGTGGATTCACTCACAGTTTGGTGTAAGTTTTACAGGCAGATTTTTGTTACGTCTGTGTTGTTGCTGGTATTTGTTTTGTGGTGATGTGGTCTTAATGTGGTGGTCCTGATGATGGTAGACCTGATTGCTTGAAACCAGAGTCAAAAGCTGAATGAATGGCAGCCTAGAATGCTAACAGGGCTTTAACTCCCAATTCACTCAAACAGACTCAAACAGTGGAGGCATGACAGACGTCATTCATTGAGAACTCAGCCCACAAGAGCTGAGTCACAGTACAACCTTGGGAAGTTGAAAATTTGCTTCATGAAAATGTCCTCTGACATGCAGGAGTGACAACCAATCACACTCATTTTGATTTCCTTTAGAAAACAGAAGCACAAATGTTTTTTACTCCCACTCAGCTACTAAGTACGTCAGCTTATTTATTTTTCAGCTTCCAGATTCTTTTTGAGATAACTAACAAGCTACAGCATGTTGGATGTAAAAAAAACATCGCCCTAGAAATGAAATAACTTCTCTATCAGAGCTTAATATGTAAATATATGTCTGGACATGAGTTTAGTCTTCAGTAGTAACTCAGTTTGTTCATTCTTCCAACAATATTCTGCTTCATGGCCCTTAACTGGTAGGTTGGTGTACTAATTTAGTTTTTCATAGATAGCACAGTAGCCTCCCAAATGCAAAATGTCTCTGAGCTGTGTGCAGTGGAGCTGCAGTCCTGCTGTGACCTCCCACGTTGTCACTAATGCCTTCCCACCTTTTGTCTCGTAGAGCTCATTTTTGTTGATCACCATTGTTCTGTCCCAACTAGTCTTTCCGTTGAGGTTTTACAGGTAATTTTGTCACATGAGCGATTCCTTTGGCGGATATGAATCATGCCCATATGTCCAGTACATGATGTGCCCATACGGTCATCTGTGAGCTGAATAAGGAGAGGACTGGCAGGGTGCTGGCCCTGTTTCTCTGGGAGCGTGACGTCCCCGGTGGCAGGAGGTTTGGCTTCTGGCACGACGGCAGACTGGCCTGGGCTCTGAAGGGATGTGACCCGCTGAGTCTGGCAGAGCCCTGGGCCCCAACAATCTGCTTGCTTCCCTGGATACTGCTGGGCAGGGCTTCGGAGCAACGCCTCAAGTGTCACAACATCAGGGGAATATCATGCCAAGAAAAAACACATAAACAAAGCAGTACATCAGTGTTAAGTGGGTAAAAATCAACACTGTGCTTTTTCAGGCCGCGCCCTCGGTTAATTTAACATTGTTTGATAGTTTTGAACAGCTGCCGCAGAGCCATTTCAATATTTTGAGTGGCAAATGCACATTGTAGAGGAACTGTAGTCCAGATTCTATCTCACTGAACCTGAAGGATGCAGGAAAATATAAACATAGATGGACGTAGATGATGAAATCACATAAAAGTTTATAAAACTAGATTTGCATATTACATATAAATTTATATATTTTTAAGATTGGGTGCAAAGTCTTTCCTGTTCCTGAAGCCAGAAAATGCCAAGTTGGGCAAAGTGTACGATATCTTCTCAGTGCTGAAATATTGAATATATTTTGAAAGGTCTGGCCATTTAAAATAGATTAAAGTTGAGTCGGAGATGTCTTGGGCTGCTTTAGCTGCTAAATGCTCCGCTATGTTCCCCAGCTAGCATCTAAAGCTTTGTTCAGACTGCAGGCAAATCAAACTTGTTTCTTAAATCAGATCTCTAAGACAGACTGTCCACACTGTTATTTGGAAGTGATCAGTTCGGATTTGTGTGTCTATGCATCACCAACCTATCTGCATGGGCTGCTGTTGTAACGACATATAGGCAGTAACTGCGTAAGCTGGTCTCTCTCCAGTCTCTGCTGATGTCTCCGCTTCGCCTCTTTGATGCCAGCTTTCAGTCTCGCTCTGGCGATGCTGTAAGCTTCTTTATCACCTCACTGAAAGCAGCTTTTTTGGGTCTGGACAGAGCCCTCACTTCTCCATTCATCCAGGCCTTCTGGTTGGGGAATTATTTCATTGTCCTAGTGATCACCACATCATCACCACATTTGCTGATGTATGATGTATATTCCTCAGCTTGATGTGGTTCTCCTGTGTGGCGGGCTCTGCAGAGCTGCTGTAGCCTCATTTGTCCACACTTTGACTGTTTTAACTTCTGGAGAATCAGAGAATTATGGTCTGATAGACCAAAATGGGGATGAGGGAGGCTTTGTAGCTGCCAGGAATATTTGTGTTAACATGGTCCAGTGTATTTGTTCCTCTGGTTTGGATGTGGACATACTGGTGGAATATAGGTAAACCAGTTCTGAGGTCCAGCTACAATAAAAATACCATCAGGTTGTTTTGTTATGTGACTGTGAATGATGTCATACAGTTCCTGTAGTGAATTTTTGAATTTGCATCTGGAGGAATGTAAACAGCTGCAACAAAAACACTGGTGAACATTGCTTAGCTGTTATCCTGCGGCAATCGCACTGCTTGTGGTGACATTTGGTGTGGCTGGTCTGGCTGGATGATCGGAATATGATCCTCTCAATGTCTGCTGCACTTAATCCAATCCCTGCTCTTCCTTTTTCCAACATTGATAAGTGTATCTCTGCCATAGGTAATACGCCCTTCCATTGCTCCAGTAATAAAGGTGAAAAATAACTAATAAAAAAAACAGAACTGATACATAAAATAAATTAAGCTCTACTCCAAATTATCTTTCTGGCTACTTCTGCTGTATCAGCGAGTTAGTTATTGGTCAATTTTGTACACATGACTGAACACACACACTCACACTCAGAGGGTTAACCTGTAAAAATTCCACAGAGGAAAGGCCTCGTTTCCAAGAAGTATTCAAATCCTTTTCTTAAGTAAAAGTAACAATACCACAGCATAAAACTGCTCTGTTATGTGTGAAAGTCCTGTATTTAATCCTACTTAAGTAAGAGTACATACGCAAGTATTATAAGCTAAATATATTTGTAAGTGTAAGTGTATAAGTGTCAAAGCAATAATACTCATTTTGCAGAAAAGTGACTGATCTATGTGACATTATTAGATTGTAAATACTGATGCATGCAATGTGTATTTTACTGTTGTAGCTTCTCAAGGTGGAGGCAGTTGCTACTTTAACAGTTCCCCTTCGAGGGAACTCGAACTGCGTCGGTGACGTCACTATGGGAACGCCTCTGGGCGTGGCAGGGCTGGAATCATGAATGAAACTACTACAATCCTATTGGCGTTGCTAGAACGGTAGCGTGTGATGGCGTAACTGGAGGCGTATATAAGCACGCTGGCACACTGGACACATTAGCTTTTTTCTATTCAGCAGGCACTCTGGCATGTTTGCAACCACGAGAGGAATTTTCTTACCTGGAAGGAAGTCTGGCAGAGGAGATGGCTGGTGAGCAGTTCAGGCAGTGTGCTTTCCCATGCCCGCGCTACATCACGGCTGGGGACACTCATGCCCTGTCTGTGTCTTGTTCCGGGTCCGCCCCCCCCAGATTCAACGGGGTGGTCTGGACTGCGGTGCACTCGGAGCAGACCCAGGTGTTGCGACAAGAAGTAAGCTCTTTGCTGGAAAAAGGGGCCATAGAACTTATTTCCACGCCAGTCAGGGAGTCCGGGTTCTACAGCCGGTACTTCATAGTTCCCAAAAAGAACGGAGGATTGCGTCCGATTTTAGATCTGCGGTCCCTGAACCAATCTCTGAGGAGATTCAGGTTCAAGATGCTCACCATCCCCGCCATCGTCAGTCACATCCAATCCGAGGATTGGTTTGTCACGATAGATCTGCGAGACGCATATTTCCACATCTCCATCCGTTTCTCTCACAGGAAGTTCCTGAGGTTCGCCTTTGGGGGCGTGGCGTACCAGTTCTTCCATTCGGCCTAGCACTCTCCCCTCGCATGTTCACCAAGTGCATGGATGCAGCTCTGGCCCCGATGAGGCTCCAGGGCATCCGCATACTGAACTACATCGACGACTGGCTCATTCTGGCTCAGTCGTGATAGTTAGCGGTTCGGCGTCGAGATGTCATCCTCACCCACCTTCAGCGTTTGGAGCTGCGGCTCAACGCGAAGAAGAGTGTGCTGACACCCACCCAACGGACTATGTTCCTAGGGGTGGTGTGGGACTCAACGACGATGCGGGCTCCGCGGTCGCCACATCCTTGTCAGGACCAACAATACGGCAGTGGTGGCCTATTTGAATCACCAGGGGGGTCTGCGCTTGCGCCCATTATGCAAGCTGGCACATCAGATCCTCCTGTGGTCCCAGCAGAGACTGTTGTCTCTCAGAGCGATGTATATCTCTGGGACCCAGAATCAGGGAGCAGACCTGCTGACGAGACAGGGGCTGAGGCCTGGGGAATGCAGACTCCACCCCGAGGTGGTAGAGTATTGTGACGGCGGGAACAGTGGAGACGCTGCTCAGCTCCAGAGCCCCGTCCACGAGAAGGATATACGGCCTGAAGTGGAATTTGTTTGCCACCTGATGTAGAGAACGGGCGGTGGACCCAGTTACCTGCCCGGTGACTATGGTACTGGAGTTCCTCCAGGACCGCTTCTCTGCTGGCCTTTCCCCGTCCACACTCAAGGTGTATGTGGCTGCCATTGCAGCGTTCCACGCCCCTCTGAGGGATGGGCCTCTGGAGAGGCTTCCACTGGTCGTGCGCTTCCTGTGTGGAGCCCGGAGGATGAGACCCGTGACTCGTTCCAGGGTTCCCACTTGGGACCTGGCAGTGGTTCTCAAAGCGCTGGCTGAGGGCCCCTTCGAACCCCTGGAGTCGGCTGAGGCCAAGCACCTGACCCTTAAGATGGCCTTTCTCCTCGCTATCACCTCTCTGAGGAGGGTGGGGGATCTCCAGGCACTTTCGGTTTCTCCTCGATGCCTGGTGTTTGCCACGGGGAGGGTCAGAGCCATCCTGCACCCCGTCCAGGCTATGTCCCTAAGGTTCCGTCCAGTTTGGCAGGGTCCACGGTGCTGTAGGCGTTTCATCCCCCACCTCATGTGACGGCTGAGGACTTCATCTGCTCTGCCCTGTCAGAGCGCTGAGTATTTACATTCTGAGGTCTTCCCGGGTCCCCCAAGGCTGGGCTCCCCGCTTCCAAACACACGATCAGCAACTGGATCGTTCAGACTATTTCCCTGGCCTATCAGGTGCGCGGGTTACCTTCACCTATGGCCGTAAGGGCGCACTCTACCCGAGGCATGGCGGCCTCTAGGGCCCTCCTCGCAGGGGCTTCGCTCCAGGATTTGTGAGGCAGCTGGCTGGGCCCCTCCTCATACTTCATCCGGTTTTACAGTCTGGACCTTCCTTCTGCACCCGGCATCCATGCGCACTCCTCTTAGGTGTGCCTACGGATTACTGCACGCTGGGGGGGCAGGCGGAGGCTTCGGCGTGGCATAGTGGGTACTCTCGTTCCCATAGTGTCGTCACCGACGCAGTTCGAGTTCCCTCGAAGTGGAACGTCTCGGGCTACATATGTAACTCTTGTTCCCCGAGAAGGGGAACGAGACACTACGTCGGTCCACCACACCTCACCCCGCCTGGAGTGCCTTGCTTCATAGCAAAGAGCTAATGTGTCCGTGTGCCGACGTGCTTATATACGCCTCCATTTACGCTGTCACACGCTACCGTTCTAGCAACCCCAATAGGATTGGAGTAGTTTCATTCATGATTTCAGCCCTGCTACGCCCAGAGGCGTTCCCATAGTGTCGTCACCGACGCAGTGTCTCGTTCCCCTTCTTGGGTAACAAGGGTTACATACGTAACCCGAGACGTTTTCCACCATCACGTAAACGCAGCATGTATTTGTTGATCTGTGTGGAGCTGGAGGCCGTGGAAGGAGTCAAAAACATTGCACACGATGTAAATGTAAATGTAAATTTTTGCTGCTCACACTGACTAAAAACCCTCAGCTATGTGTCTGATGTGATGGAAAAATCCAGTGTGAGATGGCATGTATCAACAGCTGCCATTTTTGTTTGATAACTAAATCCCATGTTTCACCTCACTATTGCCTACTGAATTCAGTTTCATCTCACCTTTTAATATCTGCTATTCATCTTTTTGTTTATTTTCTTTATCAAATAGTGCTATCCTTAATAATCCTAATCAGTAAAGAAGTTATCTGTGTGTTGTATTTAAAGCACAAGATAAAGGTCAATCTATTGAAAATAAACCTATAAAAAACTATAACCTATAAGAGACTAATCAATTTAATGACTTAGTTATTAAATTAATTTGGTGTTTTTTTTTCAGCATGGTGCCCCACTAAACAAGTGTAATTATTTAATATTAAAGTAATTGATCCAATATGTCTGTAATCTGAAATCTGAAAGTCTATCTGAGCATGTCATCATGAGGATGACATGCTGAGTGATATTTCCATGATCCTTCACTGAGAAAGAAAGGACAGAAATGTGATGTGTCTTCCCTGTAGAGGAGTATGACAGAATCATATTTTAACATAACACTGAAAAATAATATGGACACAAAATCTGAGTTAGCATAAAGAGAACATGTCCAATGGGCAGTCTGTTGTATGCAGCCTAAATCAAAATTTAAGGAATTAAACAAAATGACAGAAATGACCATGCTGAAGGCAACAGGCATTTATATGCTATGTGTATTAAATAGCCTCTAATGCAATCAACAAAGCATTACATTACATTTATCTGACGCTTTTATCCAAAGCTATTTTATCCAATTGCTATACATGTCAGAGGTCACATGCCTCTGGAGCAACTAGGGGTTAAGTGTCTTGCTCAGGGACACATTGGTAGATGTGTCATAGTGGGGAATTGAACCCGGGTCTCTCATCCATTGTGCCATTACCACCCTACGCAGCATCAGCAAGCATCACCAAGCATCACCAAGGCAGCCCATAAGCAATGCAAACACCACAACAGCTACAGCACAACAACACACACATTAAAGCAAAGAGAGAGCCTACATAGTTTATAATAAAAATAATAATATTGTGCTACATGAAGTCTACTCTAGGTTAAAAAAACAGTCCACAGTCTCTTTTTCCCACACTGCTCCTCATATTTATCCTCAAATTTTTTATATGTTTGAGCTGTGAATGAGCGCTCGGCAGTCACTGACAGGGACTGTCAAAAATAGCTGAAAGTGTTCACCTCACTGAAGGTAGAAGAGCCAAACTGACAGGAGACACCGCCAAGTAAGCAATTTAGCCAGACCCAGCTTGTACCTGTTGGGCGTGCAAAATTGTGGATGTGTTTAATTTCTGTCACTTAGCGTGCTGATCAGTGATTGATTAAGGTAGATGCAACCTCTTTTTTCTTTTACAGTTATAAACCATAATGTTTTCATTCCTAACTTTAATTAAGTAAATTAAGTAAAATAAAGTTATTTTGTGAGCTGTTAAACTCCTGCATGCTGGAAATTAAGACTATTAATTGCAGTAGAAAACAATTCAAAAAGTATCCATCTACTTCAGGTGCAGGCCTAAATATAAATATGTTATGGAAATAAACAGATAGAGATTGTAGTTTGGCCCTGCGATGGACTGGCGACCAGTCCAGGGTGTACCCTGCCTTTCGCCCAATGTCAGCTGGGATAGGCTCCAGCCCCCCGCGACCCTGTACACAGGATAGGCGGTTGACGATGGATGGATGGATGGATGGATGGATTGTAGTTTGGCATTATATCCGCGGTGTACAGCTGATGTACGTTGTTGGTGTACACTAAGCTAATAACATCATAGAGTACGGTCTAGACCTGCTCTTTTATGAAAAGCGCGTGAGATAACTGTTAACTGCGCTATATAAATAAAATTGAATTGAATTGAATTGAATTGAATTAAGCTACAGTTTGGTCCCTCATGTGGAAGGTTACAAATGCACATCTCGCTGCCTTCAGTGCCCTGGGAGGATTTGATAAGCTGAAAGGTAAGCAGTCTGAATGAGACTGGAAGAAGTGGTTGAAGCAGCTTTTAAACTGCAGCAATAGAGCAGTGAGACATCTAGTGTGTTTGCCTTGTTTGTGTGCAAGTGTGGGGATGTTAGCCACTTTTCACTCCGGATTTGAGGTTTCTTTTCTAAATGCAAACAGACTATTGGTTTCTGGTTTTGAATACTTTGTTGTTACAATTGACACACCTGCGTCTTTTGCATCTTAGTTTTTTTGTTTGTTAGTGCCGACAAAAGGAAAAAAACTCTGCACTAGTCTCACATACAGTATAATGCGAAATGACCACTGCTGCTGGTATAAGAGTCAATCAGCCACACACCAGCTAACACAAAGCAGAAATCAAATATCTGATGGAGCTGAAACACAGTACATATCAGTCTAATTGTTGTATTTCTGAAATGCTGAATTTCAATCCACGTGACTATTAAGCAGTGTCCTTGAACCAGAGCACGGCCCCTTAGGATAATGGATGTGGATGGGGATGGATAAGAGAGCACCAAACACTGCTGCTCCAGAAGCTCCTTTAGCAAAATTGCACAGCTTGCTTGAGATAGGAAGAAGAGGCAGTGACGTGGTTTGTCAGCCTGTTTTTGTTATTGTTGTTCTATTAGCAGTTATATTTAAGACGTCACTTCTTTAAACTCATATATGTACTCCTATAGAGATTTGCTAAATGCTCTTTATCATTCCATTCTGTTTACAGTTTTTATCTTTCATTTCATTTCGGTTCATTCATCTGTTGCAGCATTTTTTAACTATTTTAACTTCAGTTGTTCAGTTTGTTCCATGGATCAGGTTGACACAAAGCAATGTTCTTCCACAAGGCTGATTTTTTCCATATTGCCCAGTGGTCATCGTCTTCAAGAAGGACGGCTCTCTCCGCATCTGCATTGATTTCAGCAAGCTCAATGCCATTTCAAAGTTTGACGCCTACCTGATGCCAAGAATCGATGACTTACTGGAGAAAATTGGAACTGCCAAATACATTACCACCCTGGATCTGTGTAAGGGTTACTGGCAGGTGCCATTGGAGGAGTTGTGCCGGCCATATACCGCATTCCAAACACCGGCTGGACTTTTCCATTTCACTCCATTTGAATATACAGACCAAACACTGACTTTCTATTTTTATCTTTTGTGAACCCCAGCCAAGTGAAATATCACAGCACACAGGCCTCTTCAACACCTGTACAACACAGACAAAGGTGAAAACAGGATCAGAAAGATAAGATCCCTGTTGGCTACTTGCTGCAGCCACAGTTTACTGCAGTGGTCTCTAAGTGGCAACTGATGTGGAGATTTGAATCAAGAGATTTGTTGGGACAGTTCACCTCCAGGCTTCATGTCCCAACAAACAGAATCATTCAAGTGTAATTCAAGGTCATACAGAGATTTTTGATACCAGCCATACTTTCTATTGTCAAGACTTGATTTGCTCCTTCAATGGTAGTGTTTAATGAAAGGTTACAGGGACTCACTTGCAATACTGGACTTTACCTGGCAATCTGCAATATGAGGTTCCACAAGTAGCAAATATTAATAACAAGGCTTTTTCAATACAAGTATGCCACATTCAAATTTGGGTCACCAATATTGGGTTGCCCCAGTGGAGAGTCTTCAGCAACTGTCATTGTGCAATAAATCTCTCCTCCTTGAAGCATACAATAGAGCCCGGCCGATATGGGATATTTAGAAAATCAATAGATTTATTGAGAATTAAACAAAGAAAGAAAAAACTGCACATACATTTGAATATTTCTATATTGCATGATACATCAAATACATTGATATTGATTCAATATGTAATATTTTCTTATTGAATTTTTGAAATTTTATTCATTCACCACATGATTACACATTCTTTCTGATGACTAAATGTGCATAAATTGTAAAACATGGAAACAGAAAACATGGAATTTACAGAATCTGGCAAAAGGTTAAAATGGGTTTCATATACATGGTCTTGTCGCTCAATCTCTGAATGTAGCATAGCTTTAGCAAGCTCCATCAGGAGTTAGGAACTTTAGCGGGAAAAAATGTCTAATTGCCCACTATGCTACCAGGGCATCAAACGATCTACTGCGCACGTGTGGAGTCCACCAAGCTGACTCCAGAAAGTAGAAACAGAAGTAGTCAGTGTCCCCAGCAGTCTTATCTGCAGCATATCATTTTATCTGCAATTAGCTCATATCAGCACGGAGATTTATCAGTCATGCTCTACAATATAAAATTACAGAAGCTATAATGAACCATTTTTTGAGAAAGGGTGTTAATTGCTATGTACATGTTGCTTGTTGAACATGTATCACCCACACACTTAGGGTCTGACTTCATTGATTAAACACTGTGTAATGTGTGTCCTCCATCAAAGCTAGAACAGTATTAAAACAATCTTTATCTACCTTACATCTCTTTCTTCCCTCACTATGTTTTTTCTGCTAGCATGGCACAGGTAAAATAGACACAATTTGCCTTTGCTCTGGCATTGAGAGGAACTCTTAACAGACAGTACTGCTGGTTGAAATGAGCTGGTTAATGGCATGTGGGCAAACAACCTTTGCATTGGCAGGTTTACAGAGATGCTGTCGGTCTGCTGTAGGTGTGGTGAATAACACAAGGGTGCTTTCTCTAGTGTGCATCCAGAGAACCTCTCTGTATTCCCACAGCTGCATTCATGAATATAAATGTATCCCTGCTATTATAATGCTTTAACACCTAACGTCCAGCATAAAAGCAATAGCTAAGTGCTGGCTATTAACAAAATGCTCACTGGATGACATTGAGGAAATGAAGGTGTACTAAGTTGTCCAAATAGATAGGATTCAAGATAAATACCCAGAATCTCAAATGAGATGGATATTACTTCACTATTAGTTTACTGTTACTTTACTAGAAGCAAGGTCATATGTCACCTTTGCCATGTCACCATAGACAGCAGTTGTAAAACAAGGTGCAAATAAAAAAAAGAAAAGCTAAAACTAAACATGGATCTCCACACAGGGGAATACTAGAAGCCATTCATAGTCAGGAGGCTTTGACTTCATTAAAGGACATTGATTATTTATTCCTTGACACCAGAAGACAGAACGTTTAGCTACACTGTCTCTGGTGTTACGACCTTCTGTGAAATCCTAATCACAATATTTAGTTAAATATGATGAAGCTGTAAGAACTGACACAGGAAGAAGAGATATCAGGCTGTGAGACACAGCAATACATGTTAGTAGATACATTCATTGCTGGTTTGGGGCTGTACATGGGTCATGTTTTGAGTGAGAAAGAGACATTTTTGTCCAGATAAAAAACAATAAAGCACTGCACTGCTTTTGGGTCTCTCATAATGTGTCCAGATAAAGAGAGAATATGGCAGCTTTTATCCCAGGAGGAGGGGGGCACGTCGCTGTGAGGAGTGATACGGTTGACTATTACAGCTGACTCTACACTTCCATGACAGCACCTAGAGACAGCATCTCACACACACGCACGCACACACACACACACACACACACACACAGGCACAACATGATACTGGATCATTCAACGGGCCTGATGAGAATTCACACAAGCATACAAGCACTAACGAAGGCCAGGACATGTCATGCACACACAAAAAATAAAACCAATTGGCACAGCATTGCATTGGCTATAGCAATATTGAATGATAGGACTGACAAGAAGTAACAACAAAATGATGTCAATAAACAAACAAATTAACTTATTGAAGCCAATATAAATACAATTGAATATAAAATATGACATGTACAAATCTGAAACCTATATAGGATTAGTTGAACATGTCAAACAGACGACTGAGCAGTGTCACATTACAGCAATAAGAAGTTTTGTACTGGGGCAGGAGATCGATGAAGACGGCAGGAACACATCCTTCATCAGGTGTTGTTGGGAGAGTTTATTGAGCAGCTCGTAACAGAGGACATTCGTTTGACAGGTGTTGGCCTCACGGCCCCGCTGCTCTGTCCTCATACCTGTCTGCTCTCAGCCAGCTGCCTTGTTAGACACATTGCCGATGACAGATCACAGGAGGTGACATGACCAACACCAGGACAATGACCTTGTCTGGGTTCTCTCTGTTGTAATCTCTGTCTCAACTGCCTCACTCCAGCTCTTTCTACAGGACGGGGAGGTTTTAGGTCTGGGGCAAATTAGTTAGCTTGCAATACATTACCATCAAAACAAGGTGTACTGTACAGTATGTAAATGCTGGATCTGATCTGGGATAAATGATGAACAATTTGCTGTCCTATTGTTGCTGCTATCCACCCAACTCATCACATAATATATAAATAAGGTTGTCTCACAAAAGAGAGGGAATGATTAGCAAAATCTACATAACAGATAACTAATGTCATACGATTTGCTTACTGGACCATATAAAATAATGCCACTTAGAAAACAATATCTTTGTGTATCTTTGATAACTGCTGAAATCTTATATAATTCCGATTACTGCGATCTCAGTCAAACTAGGTCCCCCATGTTCAGTCAAGATCAAGCAGGAAGACACCTCTCAGTTCATTTCCAGCAATATTTACTACATTAACTACACTACTGGTTACACTTCTTATACTTATCACTTTGCTATCATGTCTCTGCAGTACCCCAGACATTAATTCTAAGTGCCTTCCAAAACCATTACAAATCATTGTTGCAAACTAAATGAATTTATGATATAACAATGCTCTGATTAAAAGGAAGGTTTGTTTAGATTTAGTCATAAACATGACTTGGTTAGGGAAAGATCATGGTTCTGGTTAGAACAAGCACTTGATTAGAAAATGGCCTGGGTTTAAATGACTAGTTCATTAAGCTTAAGGGACCTTGGCCAGCATGGTTATAATATTAAACATGTGGTTAGGGTTAGGAAACAACATGGGAAATGAACAGCAGTCTGCTGTGTTAAAGTCAGAGGGGTTTCTTTGTTGGACCTCTCTGCTCTATAAAAACACAATTACTATGGCCAATAGAGGGCGCTGTCACTTGAATGTGAACAACTGCTGATTGGGAACTTGCTGACACAACTTAAGCTGCTGTTTTTCTTGGGAGCTCATTCTCTTAATATTACCTATTAATATGTATTGTCAGTTGTAGATCTCGTGCTGTATTTGATGCTCTATTGAGGCTTGTATGTTGTTCCTCAAATGTAAGTGCTTTGGATAAAAGCGTCTGCCAAATGAGTAAATGTAAATGTACCTTGTGGAATAAGTGAAGAGTGTTTCTACCTTTCCTATTCTGTCTGTGACTCTCAGCTCCAAGCCCACTGAAGGCATTTATCTTTAAAAACAGCTCACAAAATATATAATATAGTTTCTATTTTTAACAGCTCAGTCATTTCCTAAAAGACTTGCTCGCTGTAGTTTTTATCAAATGTTAAGAATTCACTATGTGGTGCTTTAGTGAGTAATTGGGGCAGCAGGATGGTATATGTGGGAGTGACTCAGAATAAAGTACAGTGTGTTCATGCTAATGAAAGACCATGTCCCCCAGAGCAGCAGTGAGGTTCACTGATGGGTCTTTAATAGTTTCTGGACAACAGTGGAGTTCTATGGCTCAGAGTAAGAAGAGATGTCAGGCTGTGATACACACACACAATACTTTTTAGTTCTATAGTAATATAGTCATTGTTGGTTTGGGTCTGCACTTCAAATTTCTTGACAGTGAGACAAGTATAGTGTCACCATCCTTATAAGACTGATAAACTGTTAACAACAGTTAAAGGTGGAGTGAGTGATTCTGGAGAAATCCAACACAATGAAAAATACTATACGATGGAACAACGACACAAGTAATGTAGCTTTAGACAGGTTGTGGGTTGGCATACTGTTGTTACAGCTGCTGGTGCAAAATTAACATGAGAGGACGTGACAGTCTCAAAGCAGCACAGCAGCTCCAGACAAGCAGCACACATAACTCTCCTGCTACTATAACTAACATCACAACAACAGCATGTCTTGGTGAAGCTGAAAGTCTGCTGGCGAGTCATTTAACGTTACTGACACACAATACTACACCGGGCTTTTTTTTTCATTGCACACAAAAAGCTGTTTGCTGAATTTGACAAAATACATGTATTGGATTTGAATAGGAGTGGAATATAATATAACATATTAATAATATCTCAAACTTTGTGATCAGGCAGGTGAAGCAGGCTTAGCCAGCTACAGCGATGTGTTTAGTGGATTAGCGGTGGTGTAATGAGTGATCAGTGCGTCCCTGCAGGGTACATGTCTCCTTAGCCCCCTGGTTAGGGCTGACAGCAGCCTCAACATCTGTCTTGTGCTGGTTTGGGGCATAAAGCTAATAAGCAGAGAGAGACAGTCAGGTCTGGCAGCTACAACTGCTTTTGTAGGCTGTTTACATTAAACATACGAGGCTCTGGCATAGCCAGGATTCATTTGAAAACTGAAATTAAGTCAGATTAGATCAAAACATCATCAAAGCAATAAGAATCAGAAAAGACTAAAGTGTCCTGAGTGGACTCCCGGCACGGTGGATGTGCCAGTCCTGAACAGTTTTGGGACTATCAGTATGAGTGGTTCTACCTTTCCTATTCCTATGTGTTGCAAAAGTAATGCAATTACAGTAATGTAACACATTACTAATAAAATGTCTGTAATATACCTGGTACAATCTCAGTAACGCACGTTACCACGCATTTTAACCTGAAGTTAATTGGTGTTTTGTTCTTTAAATAATTCACCAAAAGGGTTGGGAAGATTACTTTAGAAATGTAATCCGGTACATTTACTAATTACTTGTTAAAAAATGTAATCTGTAACGTAATCCAAGTGCCACAATATAAAAATAATTTGCTTTTGGATTACTTCAATACCAAATACGCAAATAAAGACGAGAGTATCAAAGATGCTTTGTCTGCTCAGTGTAAAAACTTACAATACTATTAAAATCTCCTATTCTCATGAAATCAAAATCGATGTTAAAGTGCAAGGCAGATTATACAAAAACATTTAATGTCCCCAATACCCATCAATGATTTTAAAAAAAATATGTGTTATATAAAGTTATTCTGCGGTACCTTGTGCATAAATGAGCACAGCATATTTCTTAATGGGAAGATGATTTATCCCATTTTACCCATCTGCAACCCACCTGCTATTAATCAGAATGTTCATTTTTAAGACAAAGACCCACCCAATCTGCAGATATAACTGCAATCTGCACATCACTAGAACCCAACTATGCAGGCACATCTTGCTATTTGAATTATGTGCTCAATAAATAGCAGTGAAAGTAACACAAATGTAATGCATAAGTAGTGTAAAGCATTACATTTCAGAGACAGTAATATGTAATACAACTAATTACTCTCAAATGACAGTAACTAGTAATCTATTATGTATTTTGGGAGTAACTTACCCACCGCTGGTTCTGAACAGGACATTTCCTAAACTAACCTGTAGCCACACAAAAAAAGCTGACGATAAGAAATTCAAAGCTCTTGTCATTCCTAGATACTGTTGCTAAACTAATATTGGTGAACACTGTTTGAGGGAGGAGGTTTGCGAATGGTTAATTAACTGAATAAATATAAATGTGAAGTAAAATGTCAAGGATCAACAAGTTAATTGGCATCAAAGTCAGACATGAACATCTGCACAAGTGACTTTAATACGCTGCCTGAGCCTGAACCATATATAGACGGGTTTCTTGTATAGAAAAACTAGTGAATATATGCGCAGCCAGGGGGCAAAACGCTTTGGTTGCCGGGCAGAAGACTGTAGTCAACCACTATAATCAATGTAGATTTCGCATTGTTTGTAAATTCTTGTTGACTAAATAATGAGTTGGATTCAATTCAGTTAAATTTTATTTATATAGCGTCAAATCCCGACAGCAGTTATCTCATAGCGCTATCCATAAAAGAGCAGGTCTAGATTTACTCTGTGATATTATTTACAGAAACCCAACAATTCCCACCTGGATCTTTTTGTATGTGTTTCATTGGCATTTTAATATAACATGCACGACTGTGTGGCAGTCAGCGGCACCGGAAGTTATTTTGTTCAAGTCAGCTGCTAGCCAAAAATCTAAAGGAAGAATGGAGAACGATGGAGAGAGGTTTTCTTTCCACAGCTGTAAGTATTGCCATTAGGCCTACTGTGTCACACTCAGAGAACATTGTCTTATGTTGTAAACTTTGTGCGACCAGCAAAAAGCTTTCAACTGTGAACAATGTTGTATTGAAGCATCTGCTAAAGCAGCACAGCAATGAGGAACTTAACCTGTGGAACGAAGCTCCGGATGCAACTGCCAGTGATAATTGCTGCTGTCATGAAGATGCTATTAGTTTAAAAAGTCATGAGGGACTTGCTTTGTTTTCTCTATTTCTGGTAGAGGCGTTAAACGTTATGTATTGTAAAAATCATACTCCTTGATGCTGTCATGAATACGCGATTAGTTAAGCGATTAGCTTTGTTTTTATTATTTTTAAATATCCATAGCCTATACGATACAGCATCCTCTGGTCTGAGAGGCTGCAGTGTTTTCTGTTCGGCTGGTTGTTGACTCCTCAGGTTAATTATTGTTCCTGTAAAGTGGATTCATTTCTAAAATGCGCTGTTGAACAGGTCCCGACATTTTTATGGATGGGGTGGGGTGGTTGAAAGTAATAGTACCGTAACGAGTAACATTGCTATTTACTTTTAATGCCCAGTAATAGAAAAGTAAAGTAAAGTAATATTGTTACTTTTTAAAGGAGTAATAAGTAACTCATTACAATTTCTGAGTAATTTGCCCAACGCTGCTGCTAGATATGTCGTGTAGACAGAGTTCTGCTTTCTGCCCCCTAGTTTTGCATGCATCTCTGTGATGATGTTGCACAGAAACTATACAGTATATCCTTTTCCAGCAGCATGTTAGTGTGAATGATGCGATGAAGCAGAAGTGGGAAGTAAACATTTGAGTGTTGCACTACCTAGTTGATGAATGCATTGTCTTGAACGGAGATCAAACACATCTCCCATCTCTACCTCCTCTAAATTCCACCACATCCATTCACTGAGAATGACTTCAGCTTAATCAGTTTTTTCTCACTATGTGCACTTTCAATTGGTCAATTTGTTTAGGGGTCTCACCCTGACAACGAACACATCTGCTCAACGTATAGATGCTATCCCAATCTATACTGAATTTAACCTGTTCCTGTGCAAATACAGCTGATAAGTAATGGAAACAAATAGAACCCCCAGGCCCCACATTCATCATTCACTATGACTGTTTTCTAGAGAACCTAAGCATACACCTGCATCACACAGAGCCAGTCCATTTGTTGGTTGTTAATCGGATAGGGTGAGAAATAAAACAGGAACATCACGTCAATGTTTCTTTTCCAGTATGGTTGTTCTTTCAGTAGATCCAAATCGATGGAGGAGAAGGGGAATAGGACAGGATGTATGGGACATGTAATTCCAATTAAATCAGGGAAGACAGTCACACTTCCACATTTACAGTGAATTTACAAATTTAAAAATATTACTGGGGTTGAGGAGGGGGGGCTGGACATTATGTTTCACTTTAAAAAAAAAACTCAAGGTGGTGCCTGTGTTTGGGATGGCTTTTGGTCTTATTTTATTTACATTTTTCCTGGCAGCAATATAAAAAGAAGGTAGGGCCTGTTCAACCTCAACACAAGCCATCATCCCTCATCATCCCATACAAACACAAGATGGTTACAGCGATGAAACATCAGCCGATCACAGTGTTATGAATTAGCAACCAGCATCAGTACAGAAACATCCCTTGGAATATGCTTCACTGCTGCAGCTGCTCTTGTCATTAGATCTCATTATGTTGGTGAATAAACACAGCTCCTCTCATGGTGAGGCAGATAGCCAAGACAGTATGTGTAGATGTGGAGCTCACTGTGACTTTGCCTACATGCAGCATCAGCGCTCACAAACATGTGGGTTGTTATCACCTCATTATTGTGGCCCCTGGGATGGCACATCGGTGGACGATGTGGGTGTTATGAAGCACTACAAAACATCATCAGCACAGATAATCAGGTGTGTTGTGAAGCGGCGGTACTGATTGCAACTGATGAACACATTCGAATTCCTGTGGATATTAGGAGTACTCTTGACCATGCGAGAAGAATTATATGGGAGCCTGCTGTGTCAGTCATGGGGTAGGTTATGGGTTTAGATTGTGAGCATTAGCAGTGGAGCGGCGGGCCGCTGCTTCCTCCCTACCCATCAAGACTCTCATCAGGCTTATGGCCACCTGATTCTGTAGTTTTCATCGTCACTCACGTCCTGACATGTCAATTTTAAAATATTAATCCTCGCAACTGGCACACACATAGCACAATATGCTTAATATCATCGTCTCATGCTGAGGTGTACATTAGGGAATACTTACCTTACAGGAGGAAATCAGGAGGCTGTGTTTAAAAAAAAGTACTTGTATTAGACAGAACATTTCTGATGCTTTCTTTTTAAGGTAGCATGAGCAATGAGATTACTTGCTGTTATAAATACATGCTACGGTAGGCACCTGCTAAAACAGTATTTATGGTCACATCACCTGCATAAACTTCACCTGCTAAAAGAACACTTTTAAATTCAGGTGTAACTCACCTGGCTGTCGAGGGTCACTTGACCAGCTTGTGGCACCTCTCAATTCACATTGAGAGGTGAATGAGAGGCTGATGTCCAGTGACAATGCAGGAAGTAGTGTGTCCTATATGTAGCATTGCCTATTTTTAGCTGCAAATACATGCTAATTTTGGTGTAAACAAGTATCAATCAATTAATCATTTCCCTTTTTTAAGGGTGATACCCAGAGGAACTGTGATATTAATAAACGTTATTATTTAATATTATCTTTGATAATTCTGATTGCATCTATTCTGTTTCGTGCTACAGGAGACCAGTGTTTGCGTCCCCTCTCATACATGCAAGTAATGTTATTTTTTAAACCTTAACCAAGTAAGGGGCGGCTGTGGCTCAGGAGGTAGAGCGGGTTAGCCGTTAATCGGAAGGTCGGCGGTTCAATCCTGGCTCCCCCGGCTGCAAGTCGAAGTGTCCTTGGGCAAGATACTGAACCCCGAATTGCCCCTGGCGGCTATTCCGCCAGTGTATGAGTGAGTGTGAATGTTAGTTTCCGTTTGAGCACTTAGGCTCAGTGTATGAATGTGTGTGACTGGTGAATGCAGATGTAGTGTAGAAGCGCTTTGAGTGGTCGAAAAGACTAGAAAGGCGCTATACAAGTACGGAGCATTTACAAGTATTTTAGTTGCCTAACCTTAACCATAACCATATCAGCCACATATCTTAACCATATATAAATGTTTTGTCTAGTCATAAGGCTTCTATAGCTTGCCTAAGGTTGATAGCAAGGTTGTTGTTATATCTGGAAAGCAAGCCTTAAAATGGAATGTTTAACTAGTAATATATAAAAAAAGATAAAACCAATAAATATAGATGTTTGGAACAGCCAGAGAAGGTTCAAGTCAGATGCTCGGAAATAGTAGGTTATCGTAGAGGTGTAGTTACCATGACAGATATTGCAGGCATTAAATCATTTGAAAGACATTCTTATTGAACACAGTCCAGGGTTCTGTAGAATCACCCATTATAAATGGCTTACACCATCAAACCCCTGTTCAGATTATCAACAGGTTTAGACATCATCTATCGAGTTTCAGAGGAGTTTTCAGCGTGCAAGTTTAACTTTATGTATTGTTGCGTATTATTGTATTGTTTTGGAAACACAATCACTAGTGGTTCCTCCCTGGCAACAGTAGCGCATGAAGATACAGCGGCCTGCAGCTCCTTTCAATACATTTTTCTTTTAATTTATTATTTTTTTCACTTTTAATACTGGAACACATTTGTTTGTGATTACTTATGACAGAAATACACTAATCAACATCAGAAAAAGTGCAGGGATTGGATTGAGTGCAGTGGAACTAGAGACTATCACTGCTCAGGGCATCTCCTGTCCAGACAACCAGACCAAAGGTCACTACAAGCAGTGTGATCGAACCAGGAAGAGAGGAAAGCCAGCGGGGATAAGAGCTAAGACAACCCAGGTCAGTCCTAAGGCTATTCCACCACCTAGCCTACCCTGGCTAATGTTCGGTCGCAGAACAATAAAATGGATGAAATAAGAGTCAGGCTAACTCAACAATGGGAAATCAGAGACTGCTGTGGCCTCATCTTTACTGAGAGCTGGCTGCACCACAATTAATTAGATTAAAAACTACGAGAAAGGATTTTACAGTTATCATGACGGCAGTCATTTTAATTTACCACTTTCCTATATTTCACTGGCCACCACGGGGAGTTTGCTGGACGACATGGATCACATTATGTCTGAGCTGTGTAAATGCAGTGTCATCAGTGAAATGAAAGAGGAGCCTGCGTCTTTTCACATAGAACTAATGTCTGTCTGAACAGACCACAGTAGGAAGAGTTTGCAGTTTGCTTCCTGTTATGTCTCAGTGACTGAGATAAGTGAGTAAAACAAGCTTACAGTGTTACAGTCAGTAGTAAAAGCACTTGGTAAATGTCAGCTACTTTCTCTCTTGCCATTGCTTTTACTTGGCTTGTTCACGTCCATGTAAAATAACTGTTGACCGCTCAGACAAATCACCAAAAGCATCATAGTGACATATGCTTATTTGAATGTTGTGCGTTCAAATTTCTATGTCCAGATCTCTTGTACAGCTAACCTCTGTGCAGGTGTGATTGGACAGATTGTTAAATCTCCTTGGATTGAACAGCAGCACACAGATCTTTGTGTGTGGCTGTCAGAGAGCCACCAGGAAATGTTTAGACAGACCTTTAATTATCCGCTGATGAAGAGAGACTGTATTTGTAATTACAGAAAGAAAATGTTAATGCATTCTATAGTGGATAATGGCACTCTGTCTCACACTGCCCAGGCAAAATCTCCAGGGTCTGTGACATCACTAATCTCATAAGGCACAAACACACTGTTTACTGTTAGAATGTCCTCAGTGCAGAATGTCTTCCTAGCATTAACTAAACAGTCACGCTCACAAGCAGATAATGATACTCTCACCATGCAGTCATGGGGATCAATGCATTTTGTGGAAGCCCTTCATATCAACATGTAAATGTAAATGTAAATGCTCCGTACTTGTATAGCGCCTTTCTAGTCTTTTGACCACTCAAAGCGCTTTTACACTACATCTGCATTCACCAGTCACACATTCATTCACTGAGCCTAAGTGCTCAAACAGAAACCTACATTCACACACATCCATACACTGGCGGAACAGCCACCAGGGGCAATTCGGGGTTCAGTATCTTGCTCAAGGACACTGCGACATGCAGCCTGGGGGAGCTGGGATTGAACCGCCAACCTTCCGATTAACGGCCTGACATGGAAAACTGCAAAATCCGCATTTGTTGTTTTTGGAGCTGCAATGATAATTTTTACTTTTACATTAATTAATTCAACCTGACATCATATTTATGGTAGCTGATTTATATTTGGGATGGAGGTATTTTGTTTTGACCAAAACAGATGGTAGTGAGTGACATATCTGTCACTAATGGTGTTTTCAGTCGAGGGAAGCTGTGGTAGCAGTTGGTAGGAGCAGTTAATGTTTTTCATGACACTCAAAAAATATACCATTTAATTCATGCTTGTCAACATTTTTGTGGCCATTCTCCTGTTGCTATTTTCATGGATGCAGCTATTTTAGTCGCCCTGGCACAGTAATGTGATATCAGATTGATTCTGAATGCTGATATGCTGATTAAAGTTGGTATTTAAAGTTGTCATGCTGAAACTGCACTAAATTTGTATTCGTTCAGTATGAGATTTTGTGATCGTGTCTGAACAGAGCTAGGTAAAAGAACCCCGCAAAGATTGCTGCACCTTCTGCTTGGAACCTTTTTCATTACTCATTGAAACTGACTGACTTTATTTCTTATAAACAGTTTGTTTCTTTTTCTGAAGGATATTGAGCAGGTAAATATTGGTCAGTGGCTTTGTTTATAAAATTGTATTTGCCTTATTCAGTGAAATAAGACGCTTTTGTTTATTTAGGCTATGTATGTGTAACGGCTGTCTTTTATATGTTTGAAACTTGTCTTTTATGTTATTTTATGCTACTTCTTGGCCAAGTCTCTCTTGCAAAAGAGATTTTAATCTCAATGAGAAAAGTGGACTGGATAAATTATGTGATTTATAAGGAATGTAGCTAGCTATCACGATCTCTGCATGTCTGTGTAAAGGCCTCAAGAATGAACAGACAAAAATAGATACACTTTATGACAGTGCATTTCCTGAAGTGAAACTGAAACCATACATCTGTTGCAGGACTGTAATTTAGTGAAATAAAAATGCTTGAATTTACAAAATTGCCTGTGGAGAGCGCAATGAAAGCCTACAGGTTGTCAAGATCAGCATTTTGAGGACAGATATTTATTTGTAAAATAAATGCAATGCATCAGTGTATAATTTTCCCATTTTTATGTCATTCATGTGGTATCTCCTGGAACAAATAGAGACAGTAGATACATACTGTATCAACATAGTGCCTGTGTGCTGTACTATTTGTACAGCAGGCTATATTAAGCACCCCCATGTCACAATGCGAACACTCAAGCTAAAAATAGAGAGCAGAAGAACTGAATGACAATGTACGGTAAATAGATTAAACCTCTTCTATGCCATTTTGAAAGATGTAAGAAAATATTAGAGGATAAAGTTGCTAGTGATCTAAGAAATGTGGATTGTTACAGATTGTCAGCCTCTCCTCTCCTAGAACCATACTGAATCATGCTCAATTATGAAAACAGCATGCAACATTTAAAAGAGTTGAGCATATAATTCTTCATATCCAAGGAAGGTTAAAATCAAGGGCAACAGGACTCAAAGATGTTTTGCCTCTCATCCAAAAGGCTTCTTCAGTTCTGACTGACTGGCAGGGACTCCCAGCCATTTAACCTCTGTGGGGTCATTATCAAGGTAATGGATATTGCTTGGTTCGTTAGTGCTAGTGATGTCGTTGTAATGACATTCTGGTTGTTTGAATCCCCTGAGGCCAAGTCTGAACGACCATCGTTGGCAACGTCACATGAGGCAAAATGTGTTTGTTCTCTCTCCTGCGAAGAGATGAAAAGACAGCATTGTAAGTATTGTAAGTGAGGGATAAGCGGTGTCTTAGCCCTCCTCCCTTTGGAGCGATGGTGATGCAATGATCTCATCAATATAAAGTCTGCTGCTCATCTGCCACCCCTCCATGTTCCCCTCCTGTGTGCTAAGTTTGAGAGCAACAGATACACGGAGTGTCCCTGTAACCATAATAACAGGGTCCGTCCGTCCGTCCGTCCATACATCCATGATGATATAAACATGAGATTTCCACACAGTCAGACAAAGAAAATGTGTGAAAATCCCAGCACACCATGGAGCGTCTCTCCTGCCAGGCTGCTGACAGCGATGACAGTCTGATGACTGACAGTTCTTGCCAGAGCAGCTAATAGAGTGGAGTCACAGAGTCATGCTGCTCTCCATTTCTATCACCCTTCTACGCTTCTATCACAGTTAGTTTGGTGTTTTTAGACTCGGTTTGTAAAGTTTAAAGCCTGCCATGCTGTTGATCCTGCATTGCTCTGTGTACAATGACGCTAAATAACAGATTCAGCTGACACTATGTGTATAGACTCAGGGTCGTCTCGACTGATAATGACTTTTAGGAGGGCAGCCCTATGAATGCAACCCACCAAAGTAAGAATGACTGTGTTACATGCTACTGGTGAATTCAGCTCACATTTGGCAGGTGCTAATGTCAAGCCCTGTGTGTTTCTTTGTTCTGCCTCTGTATGTTCCCCATATATGGCATGACAATGCGTTCTCATCTCAGTGCGTCATTACTGACACTTTCAGACAGTGTGACAAAAAATAATTATTTTACGCTACAGGTACCCTTTCAGTGTCCGTATGAAACGCCACCGTTTGCTACGGCCTGAGATTAGAACGGTCTGGGCACGAACACATGTGTGGTTAGGTCAGAAACAAAGAATAGTACTTTTGCTTCCTCTCTGTGTGTCTGGCTATGTTTAAAGGTTACACTAGCAACACCATTCATTGAACACCTGTGCTAAGTGATCCCATAATGGTAAATGGCTATAGACATATCATAAACATACAATCGTGATACAGATCCCAAAGATTTGTTTTTATTATGTACTTTTTTAATGAAATTAATCACTTTTTTATTGCCTGAGTGTAAAGGGGGTTGTAACCTCACATTAAAACAATCCATTTGATGAGTTTTTCTATTACCTCTGACGGCCAGTATGCCTAATCCTATGTGAAGACTCTGGGTCGGATTTTCCACGAAATCCATTGACTGTGAATGCATGCGCCCTTCTGATTCTGTACCCTACAAACAGCAACAACACCACAGCTAACGACATGGAGTCTGCTAAAACCAAAAAAGCACAACACAGACTCCAACACAAACTCCACACGTAGATAAAAATCAACAAAGTTTCATGTGCTGATGTCATTAGGGCAAAGAGAATCAGATCGACGTTGGGTGATCTCAATAGTATGTCTTTTTGAGATCAGTTCAATCTGAATTGTTGCTTCTAACCCTGGACTCACACAGACGGCGTGGGCGCCACGTTACGGCTGCGCCTTGGCTGCCAGAACAAATCGCTGCTATTGTAGTCAATGTGCTCACACATGAAGCACCGCAGTGCATCCCAGAATTGGCTCGTCAAGCAGCACCGAGCTGAAGAGCAGGGCAGGAAGTCAGACTCAGAAACGACAAAGAGAATCCAGTCGATTTTCAAAATAAAATACCTTGTACAGACTCCTGATTGTATATCAACAATAAACACAGTTAAAACAGACCAAAAAAAAACAATTTAACTATGTAGCCGTCATAACCACGGTAGAAGCACAAAAATGAAGGACAATTTACCAGATCAACTAAATCTAAACAATTCAGCAAAATCAGGCAGGCAAAATGTTGTAATTCTGAATTGCTCCATGTGGGAAATTCAGCCCTGCAGGGAACTGGGGGAAAACGGTTCACAGAGTGCTGTGATCGGTAAAACCCCCTTAGAAGAAAAGATGAGATAAGGAGGGACTGAGTTTTTTAGACTTAGGTAAGACAATGGATATTGAATTGCGATTACAATAGAAGAAATAGAAGTACAGATGAGATCTCATCATTATATCTTTTTGAGTTCATTAATGTCTGGATTATTGCTCCTAAAAAGCCATAAGGAGCACAAAGGAGATGTTCATCATCATGTTCATCATCCAACTATAATTAACAATGAAGAACTGATCATATTTAAATATAGTACAATTTTCCCTTACTCAAAAGAGGAGAAATACTGTGTCCACAATTAAAGTCTTCAAAATTCTACTCAAGTAAGGGTATAAAAGTATTCCACAGGGAATGTATTTGTTTGTGTCTCAGTTCTTGTGTGCATTAATGAATTGATCTCTAAACATCATGTCAAAGTGGTGGGTGTTCCAGTTATGCTGGGACTACCTTAACAAATTACATTTGAAGTGAATTATTTTCAATGACAAAATATATTTTATATTCTTCTCAGTAGATCAGTAGTAGGGTTCAAATAAACAGCAATAAATACAATAAATACAATACAGGATATGAAATTCAGGGGAATAAAAGAATAAAGAACCCAAAAAGACAATACTCAAGCACAAGTACCTCAACATTTGACTTCAGTAAAGTACTTAAGAATCGAATCCCTGACTTTGGGTGGAGTAAAACCGATACATATCTTGGAGCTTTTTTTCTGATCCATGTGATTTAAATTAGTTTAGTTTTTGCTCCTGAGGTCACTATAAGAAACTGAGACATTTGAAAAGAATCATGAGAGTATTAAAAGTAGCTCATTTTTGTCAAGAAGAAATGAAAGAAACAACTATGAGATCTCTTTTTGGCTTGTCCATTCCTGGGGAGTTGGCTTTCATCCTATTGGACAGGTAAACTAGCATTACATGCAAAGCATGTGAAATATACTGTGATGTTGTGCTTTAGTTGGCTCTAGTTAAATAATGTTAGCTGGCCGGCTAACACCGACCAGTTGCTAACATTATCCCAGTGCAAAATACTACAGTTGTATGGCTTTCCACATTACCTCACCAGCAAACGAGACCCATGTTACTATCCTGTGTAAGTCTCAGTAACTTACGTGACTCACATAATATACAATACTGCAACATAACGGTGCAGGACAACACTACAGTGGAAGACCCATTCACTACAGTAACGTTACTTACTTACTGTTATAAAGTGTGGCAACAATCTGACTTATAATATTCAGTCCAGCTCACTAACCGTTCAATATCATCCAGTACATGAAGCTGTGCTCACATTGCTGAACCTCTGGTGAAAGATCTACTAATAGTTACTGAGCTAACGCTGATGTCTCATCAGTTAAATGCAGTCAATGCAACGTTATCATGCAAGCAGCATTTGCAGTGAAAAAACAAACTTGCCATAGCCCTCTGGTGGACAGACTTGGTAATGGAGACACTGTTTCTACCTTAAACGTAGTTTGGCATTCCTGTATTGACATTTCTTGTTACTTAGCTTTGGTTTGGTTATGTGGTGATGAGGAAGTTCTTTTGAATCAATAAACTGACCTAATGTTATATCACAATGTAAGGGTCTTTGTGCAGTTTATGTACTTAGACCAACCAATCAATAGGTGGAGCCAGCCTATTAGGCAGAGTGGAGACTGATACTTTCCTCAGGTTTTTAAGTCAGTTTTGGGATTTAACCAAAACCATGCACAGAAAATCTTCTTTTCACAGAGTTCGATGTGAACAATGTGCTGAGTACATGTGTCTTCTTGGCATTCAGTCAGAAGTTTACAGTTTTTCTCAATTGCTTGAACACTATAACCACATATCAACTAAAATTTCAGAACCATAACTCCATTTTTAAAAAAGCACACCCATCTCCTAAACTCTACACACAAATCTCTTCATTTGTCATTGCCCGCCACAATGTGGTCATTTAGAAAGCACTGACATTCAATATTGTTCACTCAAGTCAGCACTGCTTGAGCTCAATTAGCACACAACTACCCGGGTGGAAACACAAAGAGATAATTGATCACACACCAATCAGAACCTTCAATAGATACTGTAGATAAAAGGGCAAGAGACGGTTCATTCCGATTTGGAACAATGGATCCAGAGAGATGTGTAGGAAGAGGAAGAGAAGAAGCAGTAGGGAAAGGAGGCAGAGGTGAAGGAAGAGTAATAGTAGGAGTTGGAGGAGGAGTGGAGAGAGGAGGAGGAGGATGTGAAAAGGTTTTTTAGGGGAGAACACAGTAACAATACTTATAATCAGTTTTGTTGTATTAGTAGTATTTATTTCACCAGTGTATAAAACCGTGTGTTGTTTTGGAGGACGTGTGTCATGTCTGAGAGTTTGGTTGTTCAACAAGACTGAATGGTTTTGAGCAGACAGCGTCATGTTGACCTGAAAATAGGATGTTGGGGAATTGGGTGAGAAGTTGTGGATTTGCATTTAGAGTTTTGAGAAAAGGAGGCATCATTTCAAGAAATGTGTTAAGGCATTTGAGAAAACTGTAGTATGAGCACCATATACTAGGTTTTGAATTAGGGATCAGTTCATTTCCAGTATTACTGTATTTCAGCCTGACACATTTTGTTTCTGAATCTACCATTTCAGAGGGTTATTAACGGGCCGCTCACATCACTAATCACAGATGCCAAGTGGCTCTTGTAACTGAATGAAGGGAAAGGAATTGCAGCCAGTTCCTCTACCAGGTGGCCGCTCACTTTCTGGGGGAACTACAGCTCGTTTGATGTGTCTTTTGACCCTGTGAAATTGCAGAGGTTCATTTTGCTGGAATGATAAATCTTTATGAGAAACATGAGCTGGCAAGCTTTTGAAATGTGCTCTGTGATGTTAAGTTGAAATAGATACCCTGTCAGAACAGCCACAGCAGAGGTAGAGAGAGATGTTCTTTGTTGCAGATGGATTTAATGCCACTGACTTGCTTGTTGTCTTTAAATAACCAGGTGCTGCTGTGGTAAATTCACTCTTTTGTAAATGAAAGGTTCAAGCTTATCCACAGTGTGCACCAAAATAAATAGGATGTTTTTTCTTTTGGTGGCTGAATTGAGGAGGAATTTGTAAGTTGTTCTTTTTCATATGTGGGTGTTCTACTCAGTAGTTATGGCTGTTGGCCTGAAACAGAATATATTTTTCTTATAATTGAGGTGGGGTTTAAAGTACAAGTTCAAATTCACTTCTATGTAGCGCACAATCTCATACAAAAACAAACAAAAGTGATCTATAAATGAGAAATCTATCAGCATGCGTACAGGCAATAACACAAACAGACACATACAAAACAAACTGTGAGACATGAATCCTAAGAATTGAGAGATATGTTGGATTGATAACAAGCATGTCAG